>NC_134783.1:15336731-15346731 GCF_046742065.1 Oratosquilla oratoria
TGTGGTGGCTGTGGTGATAGTGGCTGCGGTGATGGTGGTTGTGGTGGCAATGGTGGTGGTGGATGCGGTGATGGTGGCTGTGGTGGCTGTGGTGGTGATGGCTGTGGTGGTGGTGGCTGTGGTGACTGTGGTGATGGTGACTGTGGTGATGGTGACTGTGGTGATGGTGGCTGTGGTGGCTGTGGTGGTGGTGGCTGTGGTGGTGGTGGCTGTTGTGTAGGTGGCTGTTATGGTGGTGGCTATGGTGGTGGTGGGTGTTGTGGAGGTGGCTGTTCTGGTGGTGGCTGTGCTGATGGTGGCTGTGGTGGTGGTGGCTGTGGTTGCTGTGGTGATGGTGATAGTGGTGGCTGTGGTTGCTGTGGTGGCTGTGGTGGTGTTGGCTGTGGTGATGGAGGCTATGGTGGTGGCTGTGGTTATGGTGGTGGCTATGGTGATGGTGGCTGTGGTGGTGGCTGTGGTGGTGGTGATGATTGTGGTGGTGATTGTGGCGGTGGTGATTGTGGTGTTGATCGTGGTGGTGGTGGTGATTGTGGTGGTTACTGTGATGGGGTGATTGTGGTGGTGGCGATTATGGTGGTGGTGATTGTGGTGGCGATTGTGGTGGTGGTGGTGATTGTGGTGGTTACTGTGATGGTGGTGATTGTGGTGGTTACTGTGATGGGAGTGATTGTGGTGGTGGCGATTATGGTGGTGGTGATTGTGGTGGCGATTGTGGTGTTGGTGATTGTGGTGGTGGTGATTGTGGTGGTGGTGATTGTGGTGGTGGTGATTGTGGTGGTGGTGATTGTTGTGGTGATTGTGGTGGTGGTAATTGTGGTGGTGGCGATTGCGGTGGTGGTGATTGTGGTGGTGGTGATTGTGATGGTAGTGATTGTGGTGATGGTGATTATGGTGGTGGTGATTGTGGTGGTGATGATTGTGGTGGTGGTGATTGTGGTGGTTACTGTGGTGGTGGTGAGTGTAGAGTTGGGTATTGGTGGATAAGTTGCTTATGTTGGTTATGGTGTTGGTGGTGGTGATTGTGGTTATGGTTGTGGTTGTGGTGATAGGTATGGTGGTGATGCTTGTGGTAGTTGCGGTGATTATTGTGATACCTGTGATGTTGGTAGCAGAACTGGGTGCGTTCCTCGGTGCGTTCCTCGGTGCGTTCCGCTTTAGTTTGGCCGCGGTTAGAGCTCCCAAACTAGTAAAGTTTTCACTCCGGTAGGGCACATACTATATAAAAAAAAAAAAAAAAAAAAAAAAAAAAAAAAATCGTGGGCCACATCCAAAAGGTAGGCCACATACTATACCGGCACCTATATTGCTTTAATAGTCTGGGAGCGGTAATCGCGGCCAAAACTAGAGCGGAACGAGCCGAGGAACGCACATAGGAACGTATCGAGGAACGCGTCCAGCTCTGGTTGGTAGTGATTGTGTGGTGATAGTGGTGGTGACTGATGGTATGGGATCAGTGACCAGTATACCTATCAATGGTGGCCCTATAAAACAGGACGTGAGAGAGAATCATCTCCCAATCACCTCCATCGGGGGGGGGGGATTGCAAACCCGAGAGGATGGTGCTCGGTTCCCGGACCAGGCCTAACATGTCTTTCGCTTGCTGTTTGGTTTTTCCATTGTGTTTATATAGTATCTTAACGAATGTCTTTCCATCTGGGGACGCTTAACTGCGATAACAACCATCACCTGTGCCCTTAGTGCTAGGACATACAGAGTAGTCACAAGGGACTGGGGTTCGAAACTCGTCCGTAGTTGAATTGGACTCGCCCTGGCAATTAGTTTGAGTAGAAACGACTTCGGTGATAAACTTTTGTTCTTCGAATCTCCAAATGTCAAATCGTCTTTGCGTCGTTGATATAGGAGTGGCTAATGAAACACTGAGTATGAATGAATTAATAATTGTACAGCACTACATAGACAATACGTGGTCTCACTTCGGAGAAGAGGCCAAAACCACTCGACGTTAAGCTTAGTTCGATTACAAAAAAGTGCACACGGAAATATACAATGACAATGATGAAATTAATATACAATAATAAATATACAATACTACAAGTACGTATGTACAATATACAGGGAATATTCAATGCTACCATTAAGGGGCATTTAGATGGCCAAACGGTTTGACAAACCCGGTTTGTCAAACAAGTGTTTGAAGTGATGTTTGACCGTGTGAATAGGGTATTTGGTTGTCAAACACGTTCGACAAACGTGTTTGACTACCAAATTCCCTATTCACACGGTCAAACATCACTTCAAACACTTGTCTGACAAACCGAGTTTGTCAAACTGTTTGACCGTGTAAATGGCCCTTAACATTGTGTATCGAGTAGCTGAGCGACGAACTAAGAGAAATCAAACCTAGAATACGAATATTAGACACGTTGCTGGAATGTTCTTAGGGATGTCTAGAATGCTGTCAACCAAGTCGTTTTCTAGTTTTTCAAATTCACGATATTTGACGAGAATCGTGATAGTGTGACGGGGACTTTAGCAATACCCAACGCTTCCATCCTTCTGAACAATGTCCAAGTTATTGTATATATATTTTTATTTATTTATTTGTTTGTTATTATTTGTCTGTTTATTATTTGCTTGATTATCATTTATTATTATTTATCTGTAAATTTACTATTATTTACTATTTACCTTTTTGTTTATCATATAACTTTACCTATTATAATTATCTATCTACTTATTTATTATTATTTATACTATTATGATCTTTATTTATTTATTTGTTTATCTATTTATTTGTTTATTTATTTATCATTATTATATATACTCATATATATATATATATATATATATATATATATATATATATATTATATATATATATATATATTTGCATCTGACCTAGTTATGGACCAAAAGGTCTCCTGTCGGCATGCTCCTCCTTTGTAATCCTTTGTAAAGAAGGGCATGGCAGGAAAGATGGTCTAATCGAATCAGTGACGTCACCCTTGGGGCATGATTATGGAAAGTTCTTTTCAATGGGAATCACTAATAATTGGAACTCCATTATTCGGAAAAAATCCTAAAAGGAAAGAAAAAAATGCTAAAAATATATATAGAAGAGATATATAGAGAGAGGGGGAGAAACAGAGAACAGAGAGAGAGAGAGAGAGAGAATTTCGGGACACCATAATCACGTATTTCAATTATGATTTGTTTTCTAAGTATGTTTCCTTTCCCGATTATGGAAACTTCCGAATTGCAGAGTTTCCCGATAGAGAGAGAGAAAAGTGTGTATCTCTCTCTCTCTTGAATCGTTCTCGGAAATGATGAGCTGAGCATCATCTATCTTGCAGCCTCTCTCTCTCTCTCTCTCTCTCTCTCTCTCTCTCTCTCTCTCTCTCTCTCTCTCTCTCTCTCTCTCTGTCTCTCTTCAATCGTTCTCAGAAACGTTGAGCAGAGCATCATCTGAAAACGAAAAAAAACCTTGGTTTCAATTTGGGCAGTCTGCCCGATCCACAGTGTCAAACACAGAGGCTGAAAAGTATTGTAATTGCACCTGTTTTGTTATGATGTTCACTTCAGATTCTAGATAAGAACAAATAATCTGACTGGAGTGGCAAGATTTGAACAAATACTTCGACAGGAATTTAATCAACCGTTCTGGAAAATATGATTTATTTATTTATTTCTATTTTAATTTTGTTTCGTTCTATTTTTTTTTATTTATTTATTTTCAAGTTTGTTTGAGGAGTCGAGGAAGGCAAAGTTTAACTCTTCAGCTGAATAAAATTGTCCTGAATTAGTGGAAAAAATATCTATAAATGGGTCTAGAATGATAAAAAATATATCAAGAGTTCAAACAGAGAAAGTGATTTTTGCGTTATTTTCATCTGAGTTATTCAAAGTACGACAACACGATAAAGTTCCAATGATATTCTACCCCCAGACGCTTTCATTCGTTTTGGGGGAACGACCTTGTTAACAAGCCTTTGACAGCCGTCGAGGTAATTGGGAGGAGGTGGGGGGGGGCAGGAGGTGGGAGGGGGCTGTCGAGCGTGATGCATAAGACTTGAAACCCAAAGGACTTGTAGCCTGTAATTAATCTTTGTGTTTTTCTATTGGCTTTCTAATCACTTGTACATAGAGTGTGTGATCCTCAGCGTTATAGGTTCAGATCCCATCACCTCGTTGTCAAAAGCGTCTTCAAGTGTCCTATATTGGGACAGGAAGGGGGCTTTATGGTTTTCTGTTTTCCTTCTGGTTGTCGGCATGTGATTTGATTGGGTTGTCTTCTTCTCGACAAAGTATTGACGAAGTCTACTATTTGGAAAAAAACTGAATAATTTTCGTTAATCAGATGTGATTTTTTGTTTTGTTTTGTTTTCATCTGTTATAAAATTTACTTTTTTCTTTTTTTTTATATTGCCCCTGGATCCACTCCTTTCTTCAAGTGTCTTCGGTCCTTACATTCCTCTTCTTCTGTTTCGTCCTTGTATTCCTCCTCCTTCACTTCCCCTCTTTTCATCCTCCTCTTCTTCCTTCTCGTTTGACTACTCATCTTCACCTTTCTCCTCCTCCTCCTCCTCCTTTTCCTCCTCTTTCTCCTCTTTCTCTTCTTCCTCCTCATCATATTCTTCCTCCTCCTCTTTTTTCACTTCTCCCTCCTCTTCCTCTTCATCCTCCTCTTCCTCTTTAACCTCTTCCTCCTCCTTTTCCTCCTATTCTTCTTTCTCCCCTTCCTCCTTTTCATCATCTTCCGTCTTTCTTCCTTTTCTTCCCCTTCGTTTACTGTTCCTCCTCCTCCTCTTCCTCCTCTTCCTCTTCCTTCTCTTCCCCCTTCCTCCTCTTGCCTCCCTCCCGCCCTGTCTGCCGCTCCCTCCGCCACCTGTAATTACCCGTCGAGCGTCCTTCGAGAACCTCTTTGTTCCCCGGGCAGCCCACCATACCTGCCCATCAGTTCCCTCCCCACTTAACTACCCGTGTCTACTTATGTCAGATTAGACGTGTATGTGCTTCCGTGCGTGTGTGTGCGTAGGTGTGTGTGTGTGCGTGCGTGTGTGTGTGTGTGTGTGTGTGTGTGTGTGTGTGTGTGTGTCTGCGTGTGCGTAGGTATGTGTGTGTGTCTACGAAGGTGTGTGTGTCTGCGTAGGTGTGTGTGTGCGTGCGTAGGTGTGTGTGTGTGCGTAGGTGTGTGTGTGTGTGTGTGTGTGTGTGCGTAGGTGTGTGTGTGTGTGTGTGTGTGTGTGTGTGCGTAGGTGTGTGTGTGTGTGTGTGTGTGTGTGCGTAGGTGTGTGTGTGTGTCTGCGTGTGCGTAGTTGTGTGTGTGTGTGTGTGTGTGTGTGTGTGTGTGTGTGTGTGCGTGCGCGCGCGTAGGTGTGAGTGTGCGTGTGTGCGCGCGTGTAGGTGTGTTTATCTGACTATATTTAATTAATTCTCCAACTATCATACCTAAGTCTGAATTCGCTAATGATTAGTCTACATCTTGTAAGCCATTCTAGGACTCCATGGGTCTAGAATATATAAAAAAGATTTCTTTAGATATTTTTTTTTCAATTTGTTCATTTGGTCTTATGAACTTCTCCTGTCCTATGTTAATAGAACTTCTCTGTCAGTTTTGTCTTCTACAAAGAGAGGCTTAGACATCTTAACTTACACTCTCTGGAAAGACGCAGAGTGCGGGGTGATCTAATAGAGGTGTTTAAGTGGGTCAAAGGCTTTAACAAGGGTGACGCAAACAAGGTCATCATATTAAGACGACAGGGTAGGACTCGTAGTAATGGATTTAAACTGGACAATTTTAGATGTAAGAAGGAAATAGGCAAGAATTGGTTTACTAATAGAGTGGTCAACGAATGGAATAGACTTAGTAACCATGTAGTGAGCGCTGAAAATATCAGTCGTTTTAAGAAATGATTAGACAATTTTATGGATGGGGGTGACAGGTGGTAATGGACACGGAACTGCCTAGTGTAGGCCTTATGTTCTCTTAAAGTCTCCTTCATTCTTATGTTCTTATGACCTGAACAGTGCTGTCAAGTCACCCCTTTCTCTCTTCTCTTTTAATAATGACTTCTCTTTTTAATCTCTCTCTGTACGTTTTATCTGCAAGGCTGTGAACAAATATGAACATTGTTCTCTGTATCCTCTTAGTCTTGTTGATATTCTTCATCTTATGCGAAGAGTATATCACTGCTGCATATTATCGTCTAGGACGGATCAGGCTGTCTGTGACCGTTTTCATTATCTCCTTGCAGGGAAAAACTATTTTCGTGTTCGTTAATAGTGCATGTTTTATTTATGATTTTTGATGTTTTCTATTCTCTGTAAGGTTATTATAAGTAAAACTAAAAGTTTCCTTTGGTATTAAGATTATTTCATGACCCTTTTTTTTTTAACCAAGTGGCTTTGGTAGAACATATAACAGAGTTCCCGTGCATATGTGACTGTACGAACCCTAACTTCTCAGAAATTCTTGTTACGAGTGGATAATAGTCTTTCTGGAAGACCAATTCTCAGAGTTTTCTTATCTACAGAAGCTCCTTTCCCTGGCTTCGTTCGTCTACCGAGCTCATAGTTGTCAGTCACAGAAGTCTGGACCAACTCGACCCAATTTTTTTTTTTTTAATATGAATCGGTTCCACCAAACTCTCACGGAAGTCATGAACGTAATCCGCACATTATCGTGTGATCACAAACTGACGGAAATGTCCAACTTTTTGACGGTGTATCGTCAACTTGTTGTTGATCGGACTGATCGTGTGACCTTAAGAAAACTGAGATTAGCAAAAGCCAAGGGACTAGAAAAGCAGTCACTCTAGAACTAATAGCTCTAGAATGTCTAGGGCAGTGCTTCGCTATCTGAAGTAATTTTACCTCTAGGAGTGTAAGAAATTATATATTAAGGTGTAGATGTTCCACGTCTGAAAATTTAGCATAAATTCTATCAAAAGCTATACCTGTCTAGCCTTTTATTATGTTAATAGCTTTGATGTATCTTTTCTTTCTTGATCAAAGTTGATTTTGCGTGGAATCATACTATTTTTATCTTGGTTGTATTTCTTTTGTATGGCAATCTACTACCGGTATATATACATATATTCTACCCAGAATCTCATCAAAAGGTTAGGTAGACGGTAGAAAGCTGAAAGGATAAAGAATAATAGAACAATTTATGGTTTGAATGAAGGGACGTTGGCAAGGTTAGTAACCTCAGAGTAGATGAACTACCCCATATACTTCATTAGTTTGTAAGGAGTAGCAACTCCGGAAATTATATTGTAAATATAAATCGTCCTAACAGTGACTACCATTTAATTAAGGTTATGTTATGTTATGTTATGTTATGTTATGTTATGTTATGTTATGTTATGTTATGTTATGTTATGCTATGTTATGTTATGCTAGGCTAGGTTAGGTTAGGTTAAGTTAAGTTAAGTTAGGCTAGGTTAGGATAGGTCAGGTTAGGTTAGATTAGGTTTGGCTAGGTTAGGTTAGGTTAGGTCAGGTTAGGTTAGGCTAGGTTAGGCTAGGACAGGTCAGGCTAGGTTAGGTTAGGCTAGGTTAGGTTAGGCTAGGTTAGGTTAGGCTAGGTTAGGTTAGATTGGGTTAGGTTAGGCTAGGATATGTTATGTTATGTTAGGTTAAGTTAGGCTAAGCTAGGTTATGTTAGGTTAGGTTAGGTTAGATTAGGCTTGGTTAGATCAGGTTAGGTTAGGTTAGGTTAGATTAGGGTAGGTTAGATTAAGTTAGGTTAGGTTAGGTTAGATGAGGATAGATTAGATTAGGTAAGGTTAGGTTAGGTTAGGCTAGGTTAGGTTAGGTTAGGTTAGGTTAGGTTAGGTTAGGTTAAGCTTGTTAAGATCAACCATTCAAAATATTAGCTTGTAAAGATAAACAAGCCCCCAGATACTCTGGGGCTATGAGTCTTTACAACGTCCAAATAAAGAATTATAGGTAGAGGTGAGTGGATGGCTTGTGGGACGCAGCATGTCATGCAAATGGCTACGTGCTCATAACAAAGAGGTCAAGAAGAGGAAGATCGTATTTCCTCGCCAATAACCAGCGCTTTTATCCTTCAGGACAATATCACACTGCAGACGTCGTCAAGGAGATACCCAAGGAATGTAGTAAGAGGGAGAGAGGACAGAAGATAAGAACGATCATTAAGATCTTTTGGGTAAAGAAAATTCTCTCCAATTATAAGATGATACAGCGTGAAGGGAAATTGCGTAGAGAGTGGTTATGTATAAATGATATCTTGATGCAGCCCCAAGGGATTTCTCCCCCGTCTTCCCTTAATTCTGCATAAGGGGACGGAGATTAGATAAAGCGGCCTTACTGTGGATGTGCTGTGTCTTGCTGCATTGTTTCTGACCCTGGGTAGTAGGCGGGATACAGGGATGACCCGTCATCCATGAGGAGCTAAGATGGTGGGGGGAAAAGGTTGGTGGAGAGGAGTGGAATGGGTGGGAGTGAAATAGGTGGGAGTGGGTACTGACCTTTTTATTTGGCTAACTCCCATACAGAGAGTGGGAAGCCCATGGTAGTTAGATAGACAACGTGACTCTGGTACATAGAGGTGCCAGTAAAGTCCCCCCCCCTCCCCTTCCCCTAGGATATTAAATGTATAAACTTACGCAGTCAATACATCGCCCCGGCGAGGAGGAAGGATAGGAAGATGACTTGTGCTGTTGTGTGTACGATGAGGAAGGGGATCCTATGCTTTGTGTGTACAGGAAGGACTAACATCTTGCGGAAGACTACAAATTAAGCGCGCGCGGAAGTAATAGGAATGCAGCTAAACCAGAACATGTGTGTATATATACATAAACATGTATACATATATATACATATATATATATATATATATATATATATATATATATATATATATATATATGTGTGTGTGTGTGTGTGTGTGTGTGTGTGTGTGTGTGTGTGTGTGTGTGTGCGTGTGTGTGTGTGCGTGTGTGTGATTAACCTTGGTCTTTGGATCACGTGTTGGGCTCGTGATCGACAGCTATTTCCCTCCCGGAAGAGAGCTCAGAGCTCGTATTACCGATCTATGAGTAATGCTTTGACCTTACACGCACACACACACCCAACTCCCCGCCCACGAGAGTTGGAGTAACGGCTCAAAGCGCAGCGATATTGAAATTATTTTCACCCCTGGGCAGGATTCGAACCCGGACCGCCGTAGTGACAGTCTGGGACTCTACCAACCGCGCCATGTGTGTGTGTGTGTGTGTGTGTGTGTGTGTGTGTGTGTGTGTGTGTGTGTGTGTGTGTGTGTGTGTGTGTGTGTGTGTGCGCGCGCTAGTATCAAGGTTGCATACGTAAATCTACATATGTTTATCCCCTGCCAGGCTTGTTTGATGCCTTAGACAAACGATACAAACACTTTCTTACCATAACAACACTACACCCACACGAAAGGATAATTTCTATTTTCAATGAAAGTGACAGAGAGGACAAAGTAAACAACGAACAATTGCTCCTCGAAAGCATAATGGCCAGGTTGTTAGATAAGATAATTAGAGAGTGAGGAACAACCTAGAAAGAAAGATCGTATCTTATTGACAATTCGGTTTTAGATCTAGAAGATGAAACGTCACCGGTATTCTAAGACTGACTGATAGTTTGATAAAGACACGGTTGGGTCATGTGCTTATACATGGACGTCAAAGAAAACTTTAAAACCTAGAAGATCAAGGGTCATCAAAGCTCCCAATTGGGACTCATATCTTGATAAAGACACGGTTGGGTCATGTGCTTATACATGGACGTCAAAGAAAACTTTAAAACCTAGAAGATCAAGGGTCATCAAAGCTCCCAATTGGGACTCATATCTTGATAAAGACACGGTTGGGTCATGTGTTGAAACATGGATATCAAAGACGGATTCTGACTTTGTCTCATGCAAGGGACTCTTGTGGGAGCTGGAGAGCAAGGTCAGCGTTGGGGGGGGGGCGTTACAGTATATAGAAGCCCCCTGGCAAAACAACGTTCCAAGGAAAACGTTTTTAAGTGTCTGTCACTC
>NC_134783.1:15354231-15359231 GCF_046742065.1 Oratosquilla oratoria
ACCAGTTATATCCCAGATGCTAATTCGATTTTTTTTTTCGTTCCTCTCTGCCTTGGGCGGTGACGCCATTTTTCCTGAAAAAAAAAAAAAAAAATGGTGTCCAGAGCGGTGACTTCATAAAAAGGCGTAAAGATGCATTTGTGTTTAACTCAGTATACGGGTGGGAAGCTTGGATTGATGGGAGGGAACCATCATTTATATATTAACTTTGAAAAATGGGAACCATCATGTCCAACGACAAAAAATGAGCGACAGAATGAATCGCATTCTTGTCCGTAACTTCAGTTGTGATCCTCACAATGTAGTATTACACTTTAATTGTATATATACATATACATATACATACATACATATATATATATATATATATATATATATATATATGTTTATATATATATATGTTTATATATATATATATGTATATATATATATATATATATATAAATATATATATATATATATATATATATAGTATATATATATATACGAGTATACACATATATAGCGTGTACACATATCACCGGGTGAGAAAAATATCCCAAAATGGATATGCCTATGCAGCAGCAAGGAGGAGAATGCCTGTGGCATGGTGCCGGTAAAGGGGAGGAAGGTGGGGTGCGGTGGGGGGTGGGGGAAGGGCGTGGGTGTGGGCGTGGGCGTGGGATGGGAGGGCCACAGTGCGTGGAAGGCGTGGTGGAATTCCGTGCAGGTTTTGGGTTGAAAATAAGTATTCGGAAGCTGCGAGGGTGCCATTCCTCATGGGTGGTCCCTTCATTTGCTCACATGCCGTACCAGCTTCCAATAGACTAAACTTCAAATTTTCCAGCCCCTCCAGCTGCGACCTGGATGACCCTTATGCCAGGGGTGCTGATGGGTCAAAGTCCCCTGGCCTCCGGGTCCTCCGACACTGGAAGAACGCTCTTCGGTGGCGGCGCTAGAAGGAAGAAGGGGAGCGTCTTGGCATCCATCCAGAAGAAAACACGATAAGCAACTAATACGACCCCAGTTATTGACAAAATTTTCATGGGGACGTCTCCAGTCGATGTACTAAGGTACAAAATCCTATGGGCTGTCTATGGCCGCGTGGGCCTTATGGTCGGGACTCTCCTGGAGGTTCCAAAGTTTATAAAACGATTCTTGGGCGGACCAGAACCCCAAAATGTGTTCCGCTGTGTCCTTTTTTTTTTTTTTTTTTTTTTTTTTTTTTACGAACTAGTTTCTCTTTTTTTTTTATCTATTTACTGAGTTTGTCTACTTTATCTATTCGTTTAATTTTGTTTTCAGATATTCCATTCTTATGATTAGCTAATTATTCTTTGTATTATTTTGTTTTATTCTTGTCCTCAGAGTATGATTTTTATTCTTTGCTCTCTTAGCTTTGTCCGTTTTCTTTGATTTCATCCCATGAAAAGTGTTTATACCTGATTTTGGCTAATTCCCTCCCTACTTTATTTTATCTAATTTTCTATTCCTACTCGTATTCTTGCACCTATGTCCCAGATTTATCTTACTTACCCTTGTTTATATTATTGCTATTTCTGACGTCTAATTTATTTATTTTCCTCTCCTCAAGTCTTTTTTTTTCTTTTTTAATCTTCTTCCCACTTCTGTTATATTTTCTTCTCGTTTTTTTTTTCTCTTCTTCATTACTTTCCTCTTATCTTAATTTATTTGATAGAAATCAACCATGTCATAACTGCATATTTTCAAACATATGAATAGTGGTTAGGGACAGTTCCCGATATTGTGAATAAAAATGTACATAAATACGCATACCCTTTTATATATATATATATATATATATATATATATATATATATATATATATGTATATTTATATATACATATATATATATATTTTTTTCTTTCTTTTTTTCTTTTTTTTTCTGCACGTGCCTCCACGGTTTGTCCGATGTTGATGGCTTAGAATAGTGCATTGTGTTTGATAAAAATGTATCTCTAGTCACTGGGACCCATTCAGTGTTGTACATATATATATATATATATATATATATATATATATATAAATATATATATATATACATAAAAACATATATACATATATATAAATATATATATAAATATATATATATATATATATCGGGTGTGATATTAATTCAGTACTACCCATACTCTCCGTTTTACTCACCTCCTTTTATCTTTTCCTAACTCCGTCTCTCTCTTCCACACCTTTCTTCGTTCGTCACAAGTTCTGTCTCGTAGCTTCTGGTTCATTTCCTCCACAACTTGTAAATACAATCGATTTCGGTCTCTTTTGACAACCGAACAAGCTTTTTCAGTGTTGACTTTCAAGAAGAAGAAAGAAGAAGAACGAAAGAAGAAAGAAAAAAGAAAAAGAAGAAGAAAAAAAGACGAAGAAGAATGTAAATACAACACATTTTCTGGCTACAATCGATTTCGGTCTCTTTTGACAACCGAACAAGCTTTTTCAGTGTTGACTTTCAAGAAGAAGAAAGAAGAAGAACGAAAGAAGAAAGAAAAAAGAAAAAGAAGAAGAAAAAAAGACGAAGAAGAATGTAAATACAACACATTTTCTGGCTACAATCGATTTCGGTCTCTTTTGACAACCGAACAAGCTTTTTCAGTGTTGACTTTCAAGAAGAAGAAAAAAGAAGAAAAGAAAGAAGAAAAAAAAGAAAAAGAAAAGGAAGAAGAAAAAAATACGAAGAAGAACGAAAGAAGAAAAAGAAGAAAAACAAAAGGAAGAAGAAAAAAGACGAAGAAGAATGTAAATACAACACATTTTCTGGCTACAATCGATTTCGGTCTCTTTTGACAACCGAACAAGCTTTTTCAGTGTTGACTTTCAAGAAGAAGAAAGAAGAAGAACGAAAGAAGAAAGAAAAAAGAAAAGGAAGAAGAAAAAAAGACGAAGAAGAATGTAAATACAACACATTTTCTGGCTACAATCGATTTCGGTCTCTTTTGACAACCGAACAAGCTTTTTCAGTGTTGACTTTCAAGAAGAAGAAAGAAGAAGAACGAAAGAAGAAAGAAAAAAGAAAAAGAAGAAGAAAAAAAGACGAAGAAGAATGTAAATACAACACATTTTCTGGCTACAATCGATTTCGGTCTCTTTTGACAACCGAACAAGCTTTTTCAGTGTTGACTTTCAAGAAGAAGAAAGAAGAAGAACGAAAGAAGAAAGAAAAAAGAAAAAGAAGAAGAAAAAAAGACGAAGAAGAATGTAAATACAACACATTTTCTGGCTACAATCGATTTCGGTCTCTTTTGACAACCGAACAAGCTTTTTCAGTGTTGACTTTCAAGAAGAAGAAAGAAGAAGAACGAAAGAAGAAAAAAAAGAAGAAAAGGAAGAAGAAAAGATAAGACGAAGAAGAAGAAGAAGGAGAAGGAGTAGGGGGAAAAACCAAATAAAGAAGGAGAAAGAAAAAAAGAGAGAAGAAGTAGAAGAAAGAAGGAAGAAGAAGAAGAAGAAGGAAAATGAGAGAAAAAAGACAGAATGACAGAAACACAAAAGAAGGAGAAGAAGAAGAAAAAAAAGAAGGAAGGAGGGAAGAAAGAAAGACAGAAAGAAAGAAAGAAAGACGAAGAGGGTAAGAAGATAAGGAAGGAAGAAGAAAGAAGAATTAAGAAAGGAATTACAGCAACCCCACCACCATTAATAACAAAAACGAGAACAACATCAACCTATTTTCCTATCCCCCTCCAAAATACCATTTCAGATAACACATCCTACCTATCCTCTCATCTTTCCCTCCCCTCCCTACCCTCCCCTTCCCTCCCTCCCCTTCCCTGCCTCCCTTAATTCCTATTCCTCCCTTCCCTTCCCTTTCCTCCCTTCCCTCCCTCCCCTCCCCTCCCTCTGCTCCCTTCCCTGCTTCCCTTAACTCATATTCTTCCCTTCCCTTCCCTTTTCCTCCCTTCCCTCCCTCCCCTCTCCTCCCTCCCCTCCCCTCCCCTCATCTTCCCTCCCTTCCCTTTCCTGCCTCCCTTAACTCCTCTCCCTTCCCTCCCTCCCCTCTCCTCCCTTTCCTCCCCTCTTCTTCCCTCCCTTCTCTTTCCTGCCTCCCTTAACTCCTCTTCCTCCCCTCCCTTCCCTCCCCTCCCCTCCCCTCCCCTCCCACTAAACATTATTTCATATACTGTACATCTTCCCTCCCCTCCCTACCCTCCTCCTCCCTTCTCTTCCCCTCAGGTCGTAATCCCCTTCGTCAGACCTTCCCTTCTTTGGTCCCTTCCTTGGGTCCTTCCTTGAGCCCTTACCCATCTGGGGCCTTCCCACAATCGGGTGAACGCCTCTGGGTCCTTTCATATAACATCGTCACCGCTGCCATCACCATCACCATCACCATCACCATCACCATCACCATCACCATCACCATCACCATCACCATCACCATCACCATCAACATCACAATCACAGTCACCATCATCATCACCATAACCATCACCACCACCATCAACGTCATCGTCACCGTCACCGTCACCGTCACAGTCACCATCATCGTCACCATCACCATCACCATCACCATCACCATCAACATCACCATCACCATCACCATCACCATCACCGTCACCGTCACCGTCATCGTAGCCGTCACCATCACCATCACCATCACCATCACCATCACCATCACCATCACCATCACCATCACCGTCACCGTCACCGTCACCGTAGCCGTCACCATCACCATCACCATCACCATCACCATCACCATCACCATCACCATCACCATCACCATCACCATCACCATCACCATCACCATCACCATCACCATCACCATCACCACAACCATCACCATAACCACCACCATCACCATCCTCACCACCACAACCAAATCCTCATGGTCTTTCCTACATTCCCCGTTCCCCCTCTTCCCTCCCTGCCTGCCTTCCTGCCTGTCTGTCTGTCTGCCTGTCTGCCACAGGCCACCACGCATTGGGAAGGCGGTGCGGCCCCCCTCCCCGCCCCTCCGGCGGCCGCTGCCGCTCCCCGGCGCTGCTGGGGCCACAGC
>NC_134783.1:15369231-15374231 GCF_046742065.1 Oratosquilla oratoria
AGTGGGTCAGGGATTGGAGATGATTAAAGAAAATGGAGAAAAGTGGGAGGTGAGCCAGCTGTTGTTTGCTGACGACACTGCGCTTGTGGCAGGATTGGAGGAGGAATTGAGGAAGTTGGTGACAAAGTTTGGGAGAGTATGTGATAGAAGAAAGCTAAAGATAAATGTGGGTAAAAGTAAGGTGATGAGATGTACAAGGGGTGAAAGTGGCAGTAGACTGGAAGTGAGCATTAAGGGAGAGCGAATGGAGGAAGTGGATAGTTTTAGATACTTGGGTGCAAATGTGGCAGGAAAAGGTGGAGTGAAGGTGGAAGTAGAATGTAGATTGAGAGAAGCGAGTAAATGCCTTGGTGGATTAAAGAGTGTAATGAGGAATAGACATTTGGGAATGGATGCTAAGGGGAGACTGTATGAAGGAGTGATTGTGCCAACAGCACTGTATGGGACAGAAACATAGAACATAAGAGAGGAAGAGAGAAGGAGTTTGAATGTGTTTGAGTTGAGGTGTCTGAGAAGTATGATGGGGGTTACTAGGCTAGATAGAGTGAGAAATGAGGAGGTGAGGAGGAGAACAGGGGTAGAAAGGGAGCTGGGAGATAGGGTTGATGAAAGAGTATTATGATGGTTTGGACACATGGAAAGAATGAGTGAAGAAAGACTAGTAAAAGAGGTATGGAAGGCAGATGTGGAGGGAGTGAACATGAGGGGACGTCCTAGGATGAGGTGGATGGATGGGGTGAAGGGGGCTTTGGGGAAGAGGGGAATGTCTGTTGAGGAAGGACGGGAGAGGACAGAAGACAGGGGTAAATGGAGAATGGTTGTATATGGATGATGTTGTGATGCATGAGGTGGAATGGGCGGGGGGATGGGGGGTGAGGTAGTATGTGTGAGCAAAATTTGACGCAGCCCGAAGGGATTTTTCTCCGTCTTCTCCTTTTATGCAATGGGTGACGGAGAGGGGTGGGTCGCCGATTTAATGAAGTGGCCTTGCTGTGGATGTGCTGTGTCGTGCGACACTGCTTCTGACCCAGGGCAGTGGACAAGGTGCAGGGATGACCCGTCATCCAGTAGGTGCTAAGATGGGAGGGAGGGTGGAGGGATGTGGAGTGTATTCAGGGATGGAATAGGTGGGAGTGATTTTATGCCTTTTCCTTTTTGGCTACCTCCCTTGTAAGGGGGAAAAAGCCTTGGTATATGTATGTATATGTATGTATATATATACATATGTATATACATATGTATATATATATACATATGTATATATATATATATATGCATATATGTATATATAATATTTATATATATATGTATATATATATATACATACATATATATATCGAGGTGCATAAGACAGAATGAGTGGAAGGGTGGTGAGGTAACGGTTCCTGGTGTTTACCTCACCACCCTTCCACTCATATATATATATATATATATATATATATATATATATATATGTATATATATATATATAAATATATATGTATATATGTATGTGTATATATATATATGTACATATATATATGTACATATATATATACATATACATACATATATATATATATATATATATATATATATATATACACATATATATATGGAAATTGGTATGTTATGACACATATGTAAAAGTTCACTATTAACCCACTAACGGAAAAAAAATGACGGAAGTACAGGGAAACTGTATATTTCGACTACTATCTGTAACCCTCTTCAGCAGAATGCTTACAAGAAGTAAGGTACAAGTATATATGAGGAAGTGAGGGGTACATAAAAGGGGATGGGAAAAGTAACCTGAGTCCCCCACTCTCCCCATCCCCTTTTATGTACCCCTCACTTCCTCATATATACTTGTACCTTATTTCTTGTAAGCATTCTGCTGAAGAGGACTACAGATAGTAGTCGAAATATACAGTTTCCCTGTACTTCCGTAATTTTTTCTCCGATAGTGGGTTAATAGTGAACATATATATATATAGGGTGTTCGGGATCAATTTGACACTTTTTTTGAAAGGAAAGAAAAACGTCATATCTTGGCCAAAAATTGATGTATTCTCAAAATTCAAAGTGCATATCTTAGAGGATGTTTTGCTAAATATAGCTCACTCAAAGAAGCCGCCCTGAGCCTCCACCATGGCCTCTAGGCGGGATCTGAATGTGTAGAACGCGGCCTTCACGGTGTCCTTCGAGAGACGCCTGAACATCAGCTCATCCTTTGTGTTGCAGGCAGTACGATTGGTGTCTTTTTCAACAGCGCCCCACACATAATAGTCCATGGGGTTGCAATCAGGCGAGTTGGGGGGCCAGATGTTGGGGCTGGTGAAGTCGTAGAAGTTCTTAGACAGCCATTTCTGGGTTTTCATCGGGGTATGACACGAAGCTGAGTTATGCTGCTACACGCAGGGTCTTCCCGCAGCCACCACCTCCACCCAGCGCTTGAGAACAGTGGACAGATACTCAATATAGCCATCTGAAGTGAGTCCGAGTACCTCTTCAAAGATGTGGGGCGGCATGACGTGGCCTTCACTGGAAACACACCCAAAGACCATTACCGTTTGAGGACACTTGGTCTTCATGAAGCGTGGGACTTCGTGCGGACTGTAGGCTAACCACCTGTTGTTCTGCGCGTTGTGCAACTGGTCCTGGCAGAAGTTTTTCTCGTCTGAGAAGAACCAGAGCATCCCCGGCCCGACTGGGTGTTTGACTGTGTTGAGGAGTCTCTTGGCTTTCGTAAGGCTGTTCTCTTGAGCCTTGGCGGTGAGTATTTGACCCTTGCGCCTCTTGTATGAGGAGTTGCAAAGATCCTCGTTCAGCGCTTTTTTCAAAGTCACCACTCCGACGCCCATATCTCTCGCTAAGGTTCACATTGCCTTGCCTGTGTCTTGCCGCACCTTTTATTTATTTATTTTTTGCACCTTCTCGACGAATTCCGTTGTGCGGACAGTGTCAGAACGTCTGCTATGATCCTTCCTGCTAGCCACTGCTTCTACATCTCTGTCGCAATTATCCAGCTCACATCTCACGGCCTTCACGTTATTCAAGGAGCACGGAGCTGCAACTAAGGTTTCCGATTTTTGTCTAATCTGGCGCAAATCATCATGATGCAGGTCTCTCTCTTTCAATATTCCGGTGATTTTCAGTCGCCCATGCTCTCTAGCTCTTACACCCACCAATAGTACACAGAATCAGCTATCTGTTGCATTTTACCGCTATTAAATCCTTCAAATGGTTCTGAAATGACGGAAGATAAAATATATATAAAATTTATTCCGAACACCCTGTATATATATATATATATATATATATATATATATATATATATATATATGTATATATGTATATATATACATATATATATATGCATACATATATATGTGTATATATATACATATATATATATATATATATATGTGTGTATATATATATATATATATATATATATATATATATATATACATACATATATATATATATATATATATATATATATTATGTGCCACCGGTTTATATACTTGTCATGCTTTATTTATGCATCTGTCTGTCCGTCTGTCTATCTTTCTGTTTGTCTGTTTATCTTGCCTTATTACATATTTCTCCGCTTGCTGCCTCTTGCCATACTCACTTGAACCGCGCAATGCCCTGACTGCCTCCTTTTATGAAATTCCATCCACGCCTCCTCACCCTCCCTCCCTCCCTCTTCCCTGCCTCCTACCAGGCCTCTGCCGGAAGATATTGTGCGCACGCGCAGGTGTGTTGGCAAATTGGAGTGCTCCAAAAGTCTGTGAGCACTTTTCTGTAACCTATTGTCGGTTACCAAAGGTCGCCCTGCCTTGTACGCCTTTGGATACAGGGAAGACGTTCGTATGATTTTGTGACGTCATTGTTTTTTGATAAAGGTCATTGTCAGAGATGACGTCATATATCTACATTATTTTTTTCTGTGACGTCACTGATGAATGACATTATGGATTAACCTACAACTCTGTAGGCGCTTTGAGGGTGACCTGGATTCTGACACATTGTGTGATGACACATTCAAATCTCAGGGGGAATTTGTGTCATGATGTGTCGTGTCTGAATGTGTCTGTTGGACTTGTGTCACAGTGTGTCAACGCATAGGGTTTGTGCGTGTGTGTGTGTGGCAAATTTATATTTTTATGTTGTGTCGTGTGACACAGTGATGAGTATTATCTTCTTCATCAAATTATGTGCTGCACTTTACACGTTTATTTCTGGCTAACTTCATCACAGTGATACACAAGTGTTATCACACTGGTCGGAGCAGATTTCCAAAGAGCAGATTTCAGGAAGTAAGCTGATATACTGAAGGAAAATGATATTTCCTCCAGCATTGAAATGACATTTTATGTAAATTGTTGAGGAAGCAAATAAGCTTACCATAGTGGTTTTACGGCGGAAGAATTGCTGGATGTTGACGGTGTCGCCAATGAATTGAATGTTGAAGGAAAAATAGCCCAGTGTGATAGTGTTATTACCGAATTTGCAAACCTTGAAAATTACGGAACAGTTTGAGAGTCTGGGTTTAACATTTGCTTGCGTAAGATGGGCGAGGTGGGGCAGTCACGTGATATGAGTACAATAGTCTGCTTTGATGAAGCAATGAACTTTAAATGAAATGATGAGCTATGATGTAACTCTCCCTAAAATAAACATGAAGAAAGAGTCAAGTTAACACATGGGTTAGTCTAGTTTCTCTTGCATCTTAGTTACGGTCACGTAGTCTAGTTGTGACTAGAATAGGGATATGTAGAGTTCCCGATATAAAGGAAGGGGATTAAATGTATATTTTTATAGACATGGGGATATTTTACCTACTGGTCAGTCAAAGGTTAGGGAATAGTAAATACATATTTAAAAAGAAAATGAGAGAAAAAAAATCATGTCACAACACCTGATTCTACAAGAATATACACATGTACATACACATGTACATACACATGTACACACACACACACACACACACACACACACACACACACACA
>NC_134783.1:15379231-15381731 GCF_046742065.1 Oratosquilla oratoria
AGGGTAACCGGTAACGGGAGAATCGGGTTCGCCTGCAGTCCGGCCCAGGAGGGGCGCAGGACGGTTAGGAGGGCTACCGGCCCTCGCGACGCTAGCGGGAAGCCGAGCGGTGGGCTCCGGTCACGGCACGGCCGTTCCGTACCACCCGGGAGGACGGTTAAGGAGCGCGTAGGACGGGAGGAGGGCAGGGCAGGGAGGAGGCGGAGGAGGACGGGAGAAGGAGGAGAGGAGGAGGGTAGGGAGCGGTCGGCTCGGGAGGTGGGCAGTGCCACGGTACCTCGTGTGGCAATCGCGCCGGCCCTGGGAGGGCTAGATGGCCCTCGAGCGAGGAAGGAGGGAGGAAGGTGAATGGAGAGCGCCGTAAAAGGAGAGGAAGAGGGAGAGAAGAGGGAAAAGAGGGAAGGAGAGGATTAGAAGAAATTGGAGGAAGAATTGAAATGAAATACATTATCTGGAGGAAACACGTGCAAAAATGCAAATAACAGAAATGGGAATAAGAAAAAAAAAAGAGAGAGAGAGAAAAAGAGAAGGTGTATGTGAAAGAAGAGAGGAGTGGAGAGGAGAGAGGAGGGAAGGATTTGGAAGGGGATGGGAGAGGATGAGAGAAGTTGAGGAGGAGGAGGAAGAAGAGGAGGAACAGGAGGAGGAAGAAGAGGAGGAACAGGAAGAGAAGGAGAGGAGGAAGAGGAGGAGGAGAAAGAGGAGGAAGAGGTGAAGGAGGAAAAGGAGGAAGAGGACGAGGAGGAGGAAGAGGAGGAGGAGGAAGAGGAGGAAGAGGAAGAGGAGGAGGAGGAAAAGGAGGATGAGGAGGAGGAAAGGAGGAGGAATAAGGGAAGAAGACAAAGTAACAACTATGAGACCTAGTTTATAATGCGGCCGAACGAAAGGAAAAAAAAGACGGAGAAAGAAAAGAAAAAAATTAAAAAAGAAGAAGAAAAGAAAAGGTAAGAAGAAAAAAGAAAAGAAAAATAAAAAATAAAGAAAAAACATGAAGAAAAAGAAGAAAAAGAAAAGAAAAAGAAGACGAAGAAGAAGAAGGAGAAGAAGCAGAAGAAGCAGAAGAAGAAAAAGAAGGTGAAGAAGAAGAAGAAGAAGAGGAGGAAAAAGAAGAAGAAGGAGAAGAAGAATAAGCAGAAGAAGAAGAGGAAGAAGCAGAAGAAGAAAAAGAAGAAGAGAAAGAGAAGAAGAAGAAGAAGAAGGCGAAGAAGAAAAAGAAGAAAAAGAAAAAGAAGAAGAAGAAGAAGAAAAAGAAAAAGAAAACGAAAAAGAAAACGAAAAACAAAATTAAGAAAGGATGACATTATTCGACAGTAAGAGAGAGAGCTGTGTGGGGGGCCACAACCTGTTGCATCATAGATTTTGTCTAATTAAACCTTGCAGCGTGGAGCACTGTAACCTGCAATCGCCTTAGCGGGAAGAATATCTAGGCCAACCACTCTAAGGGCCTGTTCACACTAGCGGTTTGAACCGCGCGGAAACCACGTTGGTACCGCATATTGAAAGACAAATTGCATGGTTGTTTGTGGGCACTTTCAATAATTTACAGTGTAAAAAAAAAAAAAAAAAAAAAAAACCGCGGCGGTTGAAATTGCTCGTGTGAATAGGGTCATTGCCAGATGTATAACGACTTTGACCCAGCATTAACTTGAATATATTGAGAAAAAAAAAAATGGAATATAAAGATCGGAAAGAGAAACCAGGGAAAAAGGAGGATAATAATAATGAAAACAAATATACATTATCCAATATTTCTTTTTTTTTCCAAAGATTCTCCAGGAAGGAAGAAAAAAAATTACATACAAATAAACGGAAGAGAGGGGAGGAGAGACGGTAGAAGACAGAGGAGGGAGGAGACCAGAAGGAGAAGACCGGAGATTGGAAAAGGTGACAGACAAAGAAGAAGGTAGGACATAGGTACAGAAAAAACAAAGAAGAGAGACGAAAGCGAGAAGACTGGATGGAAAGGAAGACCGATAAGAGCGAGAGACGAGATGACAGTAAAAGTATTTGGAAGGATGGGGGATAAAAAAAGACTGAGCTGTTATGAAAACACTCCCGAGATCTAAGACCGTGTAAAGAGGAAAGCAAAAAGAAAAATGATGACAAGAGTTTTGAGTAGAAAGAAAAGGCATTGAACGAAAAAAAAAAAAAGTTAGTAGAGTTTAGTAGTAAAAAAAAAAAAAAAAAAAGAGAGAGAAGACCACAATGAATGAATGACCAAAAGTAAAAAAAATGGAAAAGAGAAGAAGGAGAAAGAGAAAGGAGATAAAAGAAAATGTAAGGAGATGTGGGGGAGAAAAAAAAAAAAATGGGGTGGGGAAGAAGGAGAAAGAAAACGGCAAAGATCGGGAGATATATACATATAAAGACGTGAGCACATGATATTCCAAAAGTAAACTCACTCTTTATGAGCATATTTGTGAGTGCTTTTGTGAGTACTTTTTATTCTCTTATTTCCACACAAAAAAGACCTGATAATCAGTGATGTAGACTCACGCTA
>NC_134783.1:15394231-15399231 GCF_046742065.1 Oratosquilla oratoria
AATGGAGAAAAGTGGGAGGTGAGCCAGTTGCTGTTTGCTGACGACACTTCGCTTGTAGCAGGATCAGAGGAAGGGTTAAGGGAGTTAGTGACATAGTTTGGGAAGGTATACGATAGGATAATGTTGAAGGTAAATGTGGGTAAATATAAGGTGATGAGATGCACAAGAGTAGAGGGTGGCAGTGAGTTGGAAGTTTAAAAGGAAAGAGGTTGGAGTAAGTGGATAACTTCAGGTATTTGGGGTCACATGTGGCAGGAAAGGGAGGAATGGAGGTGGAGGTAAATTGTAGATTGAGAGAAGCAAGTAAACGCCTTGGAGGATTGAAAAGTGTTATGGGTAATAGGCAACTGGGAATGAATATTAAGAAGAAATTGTATAAAGTGGTTATTGTGCCGACGGTATTGTATAGAGCAGAGACTTGGAATTTAAGAGAGGAAAAGTTTAAATGTGTTTGAGGTGAATTGACTGAGAAGTATGGTAGGGGTTACTAGGTTGGATAGAGTGAGAAACTAGGAGGTGAGGAGGAGAGCGGGAGTGGAAAAGGAGATGACAGATAGAACCGATGAAAGATTGCTGGGATGTTTTGGACACATGGAAAGAATGAGTGAAGAAAGATTAGTAAAAGAGATGTGGAGGGCAGAGGTGGAGGAAGTGAACTTGAGGGGACGACCGAGGGGTGAAGGGGGCGCTGAGCAAGAGGGGAATGTCTGTTGAGCAAGGAAGGGAGGGGTATGGAAGGGAGGAGTACCGGGTGCTTATGTGTGAATGATATTTAAACACAGCCCGAAGGGATTTCTCCCCGTCTTCCCGTTTTCTGCATGAGGGAACGGAGAGGAGGGGGGTTGCCGATTAAATGAAGCGGCCTTGCTGTGGGTGTACTGTGTCTTACTACATTGCGTTTGACCTAGGACAGTTGGTGGATGCAGGGATGACCCGTCATCCATGAGGAGCTGAGATAGGAGGAGAGGAGGCGGTGGAAGAAGGGAGTGAAGTGGGTGGGAATAGGTCCGTGCCTCGGACTTGGCTACCTCCCGTATAAGGGGGAAAATGTTTTCTGTACATAGAATATATATAACATTAGAATTCAAATACGTGTCTTGTGAAAGGAGTACAACGTTTGGAAAATAAATATAATGAATTTTGCTTTGGCGTGTCACTGTATACAATAACGGGATATCTTCCAACCCTATTTTGTTAAAGATATGTAACCTTTGGGGGGAAAAGATTAAAAACGAAGGTTTATGTCCGGGGAAGATTTTCTGAACGATAATGAACTCTTTATTCGCTTCAGGGATAATGTAAATATTTGTTTATTTGTTTCGCTTTCTGTGTCACAATGGACGTTTTAGGTAAAATTGTCGAACGTGGATGAAGACAATGATCTCAAGGTTGATTTTAAGGTTTTATATATGTATATATATATATATATATATATATATATATATATATATATATATATATATATATATATACATATATTTGTAATTTACCATACCACTCCCACGACGTGGGAAGTGAGAAACCAGTGGTAGAACAAAGCCCTGTTAGTTGCAGGAAGCCATTTTCTCTTTAGGCCGATTTTGGGTCGCCTCCCCACCTATCTAGGGCTGTCGGGAACCAGCGCGACAGAACCCACAGCAGGAATCGAGCTTATGATTACCTGCTCATGCGTTGAACACGATACCACTGTGCCACCCCGCGATCCTCTTTGTAACTAAGGACAAATTTTGCTTTTTATAGTTTCGGCTGAGAATGGTGTGTTTGTTTTTGAGAATGATATCGGAATCTATTTGGAAAATCTTCAGATTTAAAAAGGAAATAGGCAAGAGTTGGTTTGCCAATAGAGTGATCAACGAATGGAATAGACTTAGTAACTAATTAGTGAGCGCTAAAACTATCGGTTGTTTTAAGGAAAGGTTAGACGACTTTATGGATGGGATAATACAGTGGGTGGTAATGGACACGGGACTGCCTAATCTAGGCCTTATGGTCTCTTGCAGCCTCCTTCATTCTTATGTTCTTATGGTTCTAAAATATCTTAGTGTCAGGTAAAATATGTTCGGAACCCTCTAATTTCGTTTTGGTTTTATAACGAAACACAGTTTCATTTATTAATGATCAGAGATCTTTACGAAGTTACAAAGTAACGAAATATGAAGATAATTGACGAAACTTTTAGAATCTTCACCATCGTGAGCGTTTTAGTAATTTTAGTGATTTTAGTAATCAAATAATTTCATAGAATAATATTCTATAACAGTCTAATTTTATACTACTTATTTCTAAGATTTGTAATATAGGTTACACATCTTTTACACACATTTTTAGTGTGCAGAGGTAACAAATTAGATAAAATGAATTTCCCGAAATACATACGTGATAAAAAGCCATTTTATCTTTAGTAATCTATTCTGTAAAACTACCACCAAATGATAATAAGAAAATTGACAAAAATATCTCGAAAGAAGAAACATCTAAATTATATAAGGTATTCTATAATAAAAAAATTCCATTTAAAATCTTTACACATTATTACATGAGAGAAATTCGCTAGTAACAGCGACATCAATCCGATAATTTTTATGACAGTTGCATGCAGGATTCGAACCCACTGCTCTCAGCTCTGCGAAAGTTGATCTTACAGGTGGCTGAGAGCAATGGGTTCGAATCCTGCATGCAACTGTCATAAAAATTATCACATTATTACTTCAATATATAACGCTTATCACTTCTACATGTCTGATGTATTATGCCAATTCTCGATCAATACCTGAAGTCAGTTGTTACTCCGGACACTAAAAGTTAACATTTTCAACTATCAATCTTTAGAAAAATTATTACATGCTTCAATCCATAGCACTTAACAATCTGATATATTTGGTGTATTCTATTACCTCTTGATCAAGTCCTTTAATCAGCTTTCACTCCTTCCCCCCCACCTCGCTTACCTGCCCCCCCCCCCTCACCCCGCTCCTAGCATCCCTATCTACTAGGGACTAGTTGCTCAGCCTTGTAACAAAAACTCGTCATACGTGGTTTCAGTATTCAAGTAGTATCTCGCTTCAGAACTTCGAGGAAAAATGCAATTTTACGTCTCCCTGTATGTTGGTTCTTGATGGTCTTTTCTTTTGTATACCACCCTGAGACTCTGCTATTATTTTTCGTAGTTATTTGTCATCTGTGCTAAATCTAATGTTTTTTTTCTTACTTTTTTTTTTCTTTTTTTTTACGCTCAATTTCTATTGTTATTCTAGCTACCGGTGATGGAAACTTACAAGAAATTTAATCCAATTCGATCAGCACTTTGGTCTTTTTAGGCTTGACTTGGTTGTTTATCATGGGTGTCAACAGGCGATTTTATTCAGCTGAGAAAAACTCTAACAGATGCAAAGGAGCTAAGTCCATAGAACTCCACAAGTAAAGGATTACACATATGACGCTTGATTAACAAGTTCCAAGAGGATGCCATCTTTAGACATTTAATCATGAAATCTGCCTCAAGGAATATATATATATATATATATATATAATATATATATATATATATATATATATATATATATATATATATATATATATATATATATATATATATATATGGCACCCACTAAGGACCAGAGTCACGCATAATTTTTTTTTTTATGATATTTGTTTTTAGATTCTTCCATCTCTCCATTCTGCCGCTTTCCTTAAGCTTGCCGTTCAGCATCTTTACAACTCCTCGGGAACTCTTCGGCAATATCCGCTCCCCAAGGATAGAAACGCTGGTTATTGGTGACAATACAAGTTGTGGTAGTCGCAGTGGGGATAAATTCATTTCGACTAAGACCTTTCATAATTGATGGTAATCTACTTAAATTATTATTCCGGATGCAAGCGGATTATGTGTTACCTCCGTAAAGGAGGTCAGGTTTTTGGTCATGTTAGTTCATTTGTCTATTAGAGGATATATATATATTTGTATACATATATATATATATATATATATATATATATATATATATACATATATATATATATATATGTATATACATATATATATATATATATGTATATATACGTATATATATATGTATGTATATATATGTATATATATATATGTCTATATATATGTATATATATGTATGTATATATATGTATATATATGTATATATACATGTATATATATATATATATATATGTATATATATATATATATATATAATCTATTTTCTTTATAATTTATCTATTTCTGTTTTTGGTGATAATCCAGATCAAGATCTAGATCTAGAAATAATGAAAAAAGAATAAAAATGTGAGTTATTTTTACGCCAAACTTGACAAATTGAGATCCTAAGAATGATCCTGTTTTTGCCTAGTCAATGTTATTCTGGTTTAACTGTGTGACCTTCATAGCATGCAGACAGGAGACCTTTTGGTCAATAAACCCCCTAAATCTAACAAGAAACCCCGCCATCACCCTATCGGTCTACCCTCACCCTCATCCCCAAACCTTCATCTTTATTTCCCAGCCCTCAATCATAACCGATCCCCTGCATTAACACCACCATCATCATCACTATCATAATCATTATAAACACAGTCATCGCTCTGTACGTGGGTGGCTAATAAAAGTATATTACAATGGAAGATAGTGTATTAATTTTATAACGTAAAGCACTACAACTGACCTTTGAATAACTTGGTCAGGACGCGGAGAGGGTGGCACCAAGAGAGGACTGGAAGGAATTGGCAGAGGATAGAACCATCCGGAGCGGCATAGTGAAAACGGTGAAGGGCCATTCGGCCTGACAACCAACAGAGTAAGAGTAAGAAAACATATACGACCTCATGAAAGTGCAATTAATACAATTATTTTAATAAATCTATATAAATAGATTTCATAGTATTTTATATACAAGAGGGGGAAAGCATGTATTTCCCGATCTACTCACAAGCACAATGCATGACAATCGTACAAGGCTCTTAGCAAGCACGTACACCACAGCTGCTCTCTTGCA
>NC_134783.1:15414231-15424231 GCF_046742065.1 Oratosquilla oratoria
AAAGGAACAAGGACTGTTTGAATAAGGGTAGCGGACAATTACCCCCTGGAGGGCGGAAGGTCAATGTCAATACACTAATGATGGTGGGGCGACATCAGGTCACAGTCGCCAGGGTCAATGCGTCCACTAATGATGGTAGGGTGACATTAGGTCATAGTCGCTGGGTTACATTTTACCTGATATTATCTTACTAATTTCTTGACAAATAAAATTGTCAAGAAATTAGTGTAGGCCGTAAATGGACGTGGAGAAGTCCAAATGGAAAAATAAAGGACGAAATAGACTTCATATTAGGAGATGAGAGCAAAAGCGTTAGCAATGATACGGTGATAAATAAAGTCAACATAGGGAGTGACCATAGAATGATAGGTTGCTCAGCTAAATTCAATTTCGGAGCCGAGGGAAATAACTCAATTTTAAGAAAGAAAATCAGCCTTGCAATGGTTATGGATAATAATAAGAAATTTCAGTTAGATATTAAAAATAGATTCAAAGTTCTAAGAACTAAGGAGGACACCGTGGAAGATATTAATTTGAATTTAGTGAATATCATTGGTCACCGAATCTCATTAAAGACATTGACAGACTGGAAAAAGTACAACGGCGAGCCACAAAACTGATTCCAAATATCAAAAATAAATCATACGAAAATCGACTAAAACATATGAATCTGTTTTCCCTAAAAAAGCGTAAACTCAGAGTTGACTTGATACAGGTCTTTAAAATTCTAAAGGGAATTGACAACATCAAAAGTGACAAAATTTTCACATTGAATGAGAATCAGACAAGAAACAATGGTCTCAAACTGTCCGGAAATAGATTCAATTTGGAAGTAGGTGGAAACAACTTTGCCAACCGTGTAATTAATGAATGGAATAAACTTCCTGCACAGGTAGTGCAATGTAGTTCAGTTCGAAGCTTTAAGAATCATTTAGGTAAGCACCTGAGCAAGATGCTGTAATGATTATAATTTATTTTATATTATTTGTTTTTGTTTTGTTATCATTTGTCTGTTTGATTTTCATTCATTATTAGTTATATATCAATTTATTATTATTTACTATTTACCTGTTTGTTTATCATTTAAGTATACCTATGCATTTATTTATGTATTCTATTTGTTATTGACATTATTATCTTTTTTATTTATCAATTTATTATTATTATGATTTTTTTTTCGCATCCGACCTTTGTAATCCTTTGTAATCCTTTGAATTTTACAAAGAGCTTTACTCTTCGAAGACCGTAGTTGAGTCAGTAGATTACAAATAAAGAAGTAGAATTTGCTCTAAAAACTATGAAACGAGGAAAAGCACCTGGGGTTGATGGTTGATGATAAATCTGTTTAAAGACGCAGGTAAATTAGTTCATATTAAACTAGCTGAGTTGTACACCCAGTGCTTACGTCAAGAAAGCGTTCCTGATGCGTGGTGCAATGCTATAGTGATTTTGCTTTATAAAAAAGGAGACCAGAAAGACCTTAGTAACTATCGACCGATTAGCTTGCTGTCAAATGTATATAAAGTATTCTCCAAGATTCTTACAAATAGACTAAGTAAAGTTTTAGATAGAAACCAACAGAGAGAACAGGTAATCTTTAGGAGCGGATATTCGACTCTAGACCATTTGCAGCCGATAAACCAACTAATCGAGAAAACAACAGAAAACAATATAGCCCTGTGTTTAGCTTTTGTAGATTACGAGAAGGCCTTTGACTCGGTAGAACAAATAGCAGTACTAAACTCGCTGCGCAAGCAGAGTACAAACGAAGAGATCGTAAGAGTTTTAGAAAAAAATTATGCGAAAGGTACCGCTATAATTCGACTACATAAAGATACAGAAAAGATCAAGATCGAGAAAGGAGTACGGCAAGGCGATACAATTTCACCCAAACTATTTATAGCTTGCTTGGAAGATATTTTCAGAAGATTGAGTTGGGAAAAGAAAGGTTTGAAAATTAATGGCGAATATTTAAACCGCCTAAGATATGCTGATGACATTATTCTTATTTTAGAAAAAGCAGAAGACTTGCAAGATATGCTGAGTGATCTAAACAAGGAAAGTCTCAAAGTAGGTTTAAAAATGAATAAGAGTAAAACCAAAGTAATGTTCAACACGAAAGTTCAAAGTAAAGAGATTGTAATTGATGGTGAGAGTCTTGAAGAAGTTGAGGAGTATAATTATTTAGGGCAAATAGTGAAATTGACGAAAGATCACGCTAATGAAATAAAAAGACGCATTACAATTGGTTGGAAAGTGTTTGGTAAGTATAATAAGATCCTGAGAGGCCATCTACCTTTATGTTTGAAACGTAAAGTTTACAATCAATGCATTCTGCCAACAATAATCTACGGGTGTGAGACTCGGAAATTAACGAAGGCGATGGAAACAAAACTAAGGACTCCACAGAGGATAATGGGGAGATCAATGATAGAAATAACGCTGAAAGACCGAAAGAGAGCAAGTTGGGTGAGAGAGCAGACTAAAGTGAAAGATATTGTGGAAGCAGTAAAAGAAAGTGAAATTGGGTAGGTAAGTTAGTGCGAACAACTGATGAGCGATGGAGCAAGTGTGTTACTGAGTGGTCGCCGCGAGATAGGAAGCGTGGAAGAGGGAGACCAGACAGAAGGTGGAGAGACGAGATAGAGAAGTTCGCAGGAGTAACGTGGCAGAGGTTGGCGCGGTCGTGTGAATCATGGAATGCTATGAAGGAGGGCTTTGTTCAGCAGTGGACCTAGGATGGCTGATTTGATTGATTGATTGATGTGGATATATATATATATATATATATATATATATATATATAGATATATATATATATATATATATATGCCTGTACATATCAATATGTTCATATAAAGGTATATATACATATATAACATATATACATATATATATATATATATATATTCTTTATATATATATATATATATATATATATATATATATATAATACTGATGACCCACTTTCGGAGAAGAATAAGCGAAGATATTGAGATCTATATATTTCGATCACTTACTGTGATCCTCTTCAGCAGATATGCTGAAGAGGATCACAGTAAGTGATCGAAATATACAGATCTCAATATCTTCGCTTATTCTTCTCCGAAAGTGGGTCATCAGTATTATTTTACAAATGTGCTACGACATATCTTTGTTGTGATATATATATATATATATATATATATATATATATATATATATATATATATATATGCCTGTACATATCAATATGTTCATATGAAGGTATACAATATATATATATATATATATATATATATATATATATACACTATATGTGTATATCTATAAATATATATATCTATATATATATATATATATATATACACATATATGTGTGTGTGTCGGTGGCTATGTAAATTTTTATATAAGTCGTATAAGCGTGTGCGTTACCGTATGTGTGTGTATGTCCATATACGCATGCATACATACATACAAACACGAATCCGAAACTTTTTGTAATGTATAATAACATATTAATACTTTAATTAAGCGGCAAGTTCCCCTTGTTACCGAGTAGCCTGGGGCCCCCCGCTGCAATCTGGGGGGATTCATTCCCCGCCCCCATGTCGGTTTTAGAGGGGGAGAGAGGGGGGAGAGAGGGGGGAGAGAGGGAGGAGAGAAGAGGATAGGTAAAAGACCCTGAACATCGACACGGCGTTTTAATGGTCCTTCTTGAGCCTGAATAAAATCAACTGGTGGCAGGGTGCAGGGTTTAATACAAAATGAATTGAACAACAGAGCATTATGACAGTTATTAAATGTATATATATATATATATATATGTATATATATATATATTTATATATATATACACATGTATATATATATATATATATACATATATATATATATATTAATATATATATATTATATATATATATATGTATATACAGGGTGGAATAGAGAGGGCAGATATTTTTGAAAATTTATAAAATCACAAATCTTAGTTGCAAACAAAATCTGTCGACATTAATGTTTTTGTAATAAAATAGATATTGAAAGAATTAATTGTGAAAAACAGCATCCATCACGTGGTGTTCGTTTTAGGTGATGCTTTTCTGTAGGTGTTCTTGGAAGCTGGCCTCTACTCTCTCCAGTATCGCTCTGTTGATAATGGACAACTTCACCCATGAATAGCTTCTATCAAATCGTCCAGCTTACGGGGCCTAAGCACATACAAACATTCCCTGAGGTGTCCCTACAATAAATAATCACACATGGAGAAATCAGGGAACCGGGTGGGTCAAGGAATATCAGTGAACCTGGAAATGAAGCTGTCTCCGAAGTGAGATTGAAGAACGGCCTTCGATGTTCTGGATGTGGTCCTCCGCCTCGTCCTACTGAAACCATACACGTCGGATAGGCATATGTTTCCGTCGAAATTCAGGCACAGACAAGTTATTTATCATCTCAATGTAACGCTCTGAGGTCACAGTAACAGCATTTACAAAATTGTCTTAAAAAAAAAAGTAAGACCAAATGATGGCAGGTTTTCCAACAGCACACCAGACCGTCGCTTTTTGGCTGTGCAGAGGTCCTTCTTGTGTTTCGGATTTTCAAGAGCCCAGTACCGACAGTTCTGTTTACTTACCAAGACATTGAGATGAAAACGAGCCTCGTCACTCATTAACAAATCGAGGTTGTCACTTGCCTCAAAAATTGCATCCATCTAACGTGCAAAGTTAAGCCGAGATGCATAGCCTCTTGTTTCCAAGCGTTGGCAGGTGACCAGTTCATAGAGGTGGAAATGCAGGTCTTCTTCATACAAAATGCACCTTACCGGTGGAGTACTGATGCCAAGTACAATGGAATACCTCCGAACAGAGAGTCGTCCGACTCCACACCAAACCTTGTCGGACACGTTCCTGATTGTCCGGAGTCCTTACATTCATGGGGCCCCGCCAATTTCGTATTCATTAGCGTACCTCGTGTACGAAGTGCATTCCCCCATCGGAAGATTGTGTTACGGGTTGGAACAGGCTCGTTTCGGTGAATGTTAAAATGGCGCCGGAACTCACACTGAACTTCTGTGACAGACTCGTTATTCTTCCCGTAACTGTCGTAGGCAAACACGCGATACTCTGTCGTCCACAGTGCCATGGTCTCACATAGAAAAAAAAAAAAAAAAAAAAAAAATGCTAAAGCTCACCAAATTGAACGGTACCTGTTTGACATATGTCCTTTTCCCCTGGGGCTAAGTAGTAGCCACTTCAAAAACTTCCGTGCTCTCCTCTGCCCCAACCTGTATATATATATATATATATATATATATATATATATATATATATACATATATATATATATATGTATTTATTTATACATATATAAATGGATATATACATACATATATATATATATATATATATATATATATTTATATATATATATATATATCATACATACATACATATATACATAAACACATATACATACGTTCATACATACATACATGCATACACACAACAATGACAAGAGAACTTGGGTTAGGAAACTGCATTGCACCAACGAACGATACACACTAAATGGAACTTGAAATGTCACGTAATGACTGAACATTTTTTTTTCAGAATTTGAACTTAGAACAAGTTTAGTTTAATTCAACAAAAAGTTAAATTAACATTTATAAATTCTCTCTCCTTGGAGGACCCTTTATACAAAAGGGTTAAATTAACCTTTATAATTCTTTTTTTCTGAAATTGTTTGATCTAATTAATCTCAAGTTAAGATGTAGTTATTTGAACGATGATAGTAATTGTAACTCCATGTTAACAAACAAAAGGTTATATAGAAAATGTTAATATCTTGTTATTAGTTATTTTCATTTGTTATTAGTCGTTTTTCTTGAGAATTCGCTTGGGAGTAAAATTGAAATTTCACATTAAGATACGGAATTAATATGATAGTTATTAATTAGTTATTAGTTTTTAAGAACTCACCTGGGCGTAAGAAATAATATTTTATGATAAAGAATGATGTATCTTGGTTATTAGTTTTTTGTTAGTTATCATTTAGTTATTAGTTATCTTTTTGGGGAGGATTCGACTGGGAGGTAGAAAGGGAAGGTTATTGTACGATATAATATCAATCGTTTAGTTATATTTTCTATTAGTACTCGTTAGTTATTTACAAGACAAGCTTGGCCTTTTAGACGTATGAATAAAAAGATAGATGCATGAATAAGGAAATTGATAAACTAATAGGTAAATAGATAAATAAACAAATATACAAATAGATATATAGATAATTGTATAAATTATATTTATTATATACTTATTTACAAGACAAGCTTAGCCTTTTAGATGCATGAATAAAAAGATAGATACACGAATAAAGTTTTTATTTGATTTGATTTGATTTTTATTTATTCATTTGTTTATTTATTGTTTGTCATCAACCAAATTGTAGGATAATGTCACCAAGTTCCGCCTTAGCCATCTTGTGTGACCTTTTGTCACCTGTGTCAAATGTCACCCATTTTATTTATATTTTCTTGTCATTATTATTTATTCTTTATTTTTTATTATTTCTATTTTTGTTCCTTTGTAGGCAATCCTTATGTGTTTATGTTGAGTGACCTCTCCTGTTCTCTACACTATTGTATTTAAGCTGTACTTTGTTGTGTAACTATATATTTTGAAAATGTCTTAAATAGACGAAAACGTTCAGTATTCCGATCTTTGATTTCCTCGCTGTTTCAGCAGAATATCTTAATTCACGTGTTTTATGTGATTGCTGTTGCATCATGAATAAAGAAATTGATAGACAAATAAACAAAGAAATATACAAATAAATATATAGATAATTGTATAAATTAATAGATAAACAAATAACTAAATATACAAATAGATAAATAAGTGAATATATAAATAAATGAATAGATAACTAAATAGATAGATAATTAGATAAAGAAATAAGTGAATAAATAAATACGTAAATGAATAAATACGTACATAGAAATGAATATCTAAATGAATATATGGATAAATGAATAAATATATAAGTGTTATATATATAAAAACAAAAAATAAATAAATAAATGGATAGATAATTAATTGAATAATTAAAATGAATAATGAATAGATAAATTAATAAATAGGTGAATAGATAATCGAGATGGGGTGTCGTTATCACGCCCACGCGTCTCAATGGTTCCTCTGAGTAGAAACGACTTTGGTTATAATCTTTTGTTCTTCGAATCTGCAAATATCAAATCACCTCTGCGTCGTCTATCGAGAACCTAAATGACGAACTAAGAGAGGTCAAACCTAGACGAATATTAGACATATTGTTGAATTATCCTTAGGAAATTCTAGAATGCCGTAAGCGCAGTCGTTTTCTAGTTTTTCAAATTCACGATATTTGAAGAGAATCTTAGGCTTTCGTCAACTGACGAAAACCGCCGCCTAAGAGCAATTGGACGAGATCTCTAAGTTGCGAAGTCTTCTGAAGAGAACGAAGGAAGTTCCCTTTTCCTGAATGGTTGCCATGGAGATGGTTCTTTACCAGCGCTTCTCTCCTTTTGGACAATCTCGCACAGCTGTCCGGTTGTCAAAAGGAAATCATAAGATGACACCACACACAATGTCATTTTTTGTTGATTTTATTTCACCCATTTTATTTAATTTAATTTAATTTTGTCTTATTCTGTTCTATTCTATTATATTCTATTCTGTTTTATCTTATAATTTCTATTTTATTTAATTTTGTTTTATGTCGTTTAATAATTAATTTTGGTTTATCTTATCTTTGTATCTGATTTATTTGTTTTATTTTGTTTAATTTTCTATTTTGTTTGATCTTGTTTTGCTTTATTTTGCTTATTCTATTCTATCTTCTTTATTTCATTCTATTTCATTGTGTTTTATGTAATTCTTATTTAATTTTGTCTTATTCTATTCTATTCTATTCTATTCTATTCTGTTTTGTTTTATTTTATTTTATCATTTCTATTTGATTTAATTTTGTTTTATTTTGTTTAATCGTTCATTTTGGTTTATTTTATCTTTGTATTTGATTTAATTCTTTTATTTTGTTTCATTTTCTATTTTGTTTGATCTTGTTTTGTTTTATTTTGCTTTATTCTATTTTATTTTGTTTATTTAATTCATTTTCATTGTGTTTTATTTAATTCTATTTTTCTATCTATTCAATTGTTTGCACTTTCTGGGAGAACAGATTGGTAAAGACAGCTCAATGGACTAAGAGGTGTGTTTTATTTAATTTTATTTTCTCATCTATTTAATTGTTTGCACTTTCTGGGAGAACAAACTGGTAAAGACAGCTCGTTGGACTAAGAGGTCGAGAGCTCTTGGCCGATTTCAGTTCGAGTCTTTGCGGCCACCGAAGACAAACCAAGAACTTCACGTGCGTCTCAAGGTCAGCAAAAGCTTCTCGAGATCTCCCTCGAAAAGAGAGAGTCGGTGCGACCCGTCTCCCTACAGATAGACAGACTGTGCCTTCTGGACGGGGAGACGGTGAATCAGGACGGGGAACTGGGGGACGGAAGAGAGAGGAGGAAGAGAGGAGAGTGGCCGGGTGTTGCTTGGATATTACACAGGGATTGGTAGGCGGGACCTGGATGCATTCATTGGTGTCTTGTGATTCGGAACGCCAGCTTGGAGGCCGTATTTGATAATTCCAGCCTCACTGGAATACCATTTGAAGCCTGCAATATCACACGGGCAGTCCATATTTCGACCGCTCCTACTCCCCTCCCCATCAGCTTCCAGAGTACGATTATAGGGTCTAGCCAATACCCTGATATATTGTCCTCTATCATCATTTCCTTTAACTACATTTCCCCCTTCTTCTCCCTCTACTCCCATCCCCCCACACTCAAAGATCATTTAAACCAAAGTGCATCTATACCCCAATTAATCTTAAATGAAACCTGTTGTACAGGCCATGGCATGTACCGTACACAGTTCTTCCTCTGAGACTGCTTGATTTGCTGGGCGCTGATTGGCTAGCGCGTCGGCTGCTCAAATCCTATTGGCTGACGCTCATCCCACCTCACCGCTCTGAAGGAGAGATAAGGTGTTCGTCAGTGGCGTTTGACATTGCATCGGCGATATTCATTTTCGTTTTACTAATTCACTGTTTCCTTGTTTGCTGCATAATGTAATTTGACCTGAACGGCGCTTAACTATCCAGTGTGTGTACAAGGGAGGACTCTGATGGGCGATAGAACAGTTTTCTTCCAGAACTGGTGAGGAGGAGGTGCAGAAGACGGTGGTGGAGATGGAGAACGAGAAGGAGGAGGAGGAGGAGGAGGAGGAGGAGGTGGTGGTGGAGGAGGAGGTAGTGGAGGAGGAGGAGGAGGAGGAGGAGGAGGAGAGGAGAAGGAAGTACAGGCAGCATTGGTTAGTGACATATTGGGGGCCCGGCCATGGAACAGTGAGTGGGGACTGCTATTAGCATTACCTAGCCGCACACGCACTACCTAAGACCTAAGTTCACACTAACAATATCGAGGTCGGGGAAGATGACCTGTGTGTTCACTAAGAGGCACTATCAGTGCTATTATCACCCCTTTCCTTACCCACCTCTCTTCCTCCCCTCTCTTCCCCATTTTTTACCTACCCCTTCCCTTACCTCTCCTCTCTCTCTCTCTCTCTCTCTCTCTCTCTCTCTCTCTCTCTCTCTCTCTCTCTCTCTCTCTCTCTCTCTCTCTCTCTCTCTTTCTCTCTTTCTCTCTCTTCTTCTCCTGTAAATAACTAACGCATATCGTCTATAGGAAAGGGTAATGGCAAGATCAGGGAGGGCTCTCTCTCTCTCTCTCTCTCTCTCTCTCTCTCTCTCTCTCTCTCTCTCTCTCTCTCTCTCTCTCTTTTTCTCTCTCTCTTTCTCTCTTTCTCTCTCTCCCTTTCTCTCTCTCTCTTTCTCTCTTTCTCTCTGTTCTTCTTCTCCCTCTGTAAATAACTAACGCATGTCGTCTATGGGAAAGGGTAATGGCAAGGTCAGGGAGGGTATTAGA
>NC_134783.1:15429231-15436731 GCF_046742065.1 Oratosquilla oratoria
CTGTTTGCATACATACATACATATACATATATATATATATATATATATATATATATATACATATATATGTATATACACTAGCCAGATTACCCGCGCGTTGATGCGGTCAAATTATCATTTTAATTTTGATAGAATTTGTAGAGAAAAGTTACACGTATGAATATAACTCAATGGAAAATGTTACACAGATAAAATGTTGAGGTAAGTAAGAAAAAATCAAATTGAGGAGGGAGACTCCGTAAGAGAAGAATCGAAACAATTTTTAAATATCTTTGAACTGTATTGTATTACCACCCGCGAAAAAAAAATATTTTAACATTTGGTAAAGTTATACAATCACTTTACATTTACATGCTTTCTCCTTACAAAGGCTATCATAGTTTGTGGCAACATTAATTTCACAAATATGAATAATATATATGGACACATACAATGGTTTGTTTAATTATAGTAATTTGTCACAAAAATGCTATTTGTGTTAAGAGGATACTACAGTAGGGGCGTGTTACCACATCATACCCCTTTAAACCTTAACCCTAACCAAAATATTTTTTTTTGGAAATGAAATATAGTTATCCAAGTACTTGGAGTGATAGGGTATCAGAATATATATGGCTATGGGGGTCTATCTCCAAAACCCTAGGAGGAGTTTGTGAACAAACAAACAAACAAACAGACAAACATAAGCTACTACTTTATTATAGTATATATATATGAATATATATTTACATATATACATATGTATATATATATATATATGTATATGTATATATATATATATATATATATATATATATATACATATACATACATGTATAAAATAATAGATAAACAAAACAAATGAATGGGTACCTATATTTTATATTTGGGAAATATTGCATAGTCATTGTGTTTCAATAAGAATTCCTTAAAGAATATGTATATATATCATATTCAATATATCAACAAAATTAGATTCCATTTATACACATAAGAAACTATTGTCTTGGTGATTTGAGGAAGTGAACTATTGACGAACATATAATATACATAGTATACATAATATGTGATGAAAATTTTGATATGAATATTGCTCCTTTTATTCACTAATACATTTGTGAGAGGAATTGTGTGTTTTGATATCGAAAAATCCGTTACTTAAGAATTTCTTGAAATGTCACCCCAAAGTGGAAACAACGATCATTGAAATAGACAAAATAGATAAATAAATAAATAAAATAAAATGAAAAAAGGAAACTGAAATGAAGAAAGAAAAACGAAAAGAAGGTAAGAAAACTGGAATCAAATAACATAAGAAGGAAAGAAAGAAGAGAAAGAGAAAGAGAAGACTGAGAGGAAAAGAACGGCCGAGAGAAGGCTGGGAATAGATAAAAGAAATAAAGAGACATTTTGTGTGAGGCTGTGGCTGGTTTGGCTTCGTTTCTGCCTCTTGAATATAAAGACTCCGGTTTGATCCTGACAGACAATGACCTCTTGAGCTTAGGCTAGGGCTCTTTGTCGGCCTCTCTGTCACGCTCTTTCTTCTCGGACAGACCTCTGGCTATGATGTGTGTAATTACCAAGGCATATGCACCAACAGGAATACGTAGGCGTAGGTAGGTAGGCGCGGGTTACGCGTGAGAGAAAAAATATGTTTATTTAAATGTGTATAGGTGTAGGCATATGTTTACTAGGTACAAAGAAACCGTATTTATGTATATACATATATTCGAATACATGCAAACACACATGTACACACGTACACACACACACTCACACACACACACACGTACACACGTACACACACACACACACACACACACACACACACACACACACACACACACACACACACACACACACACACACACACACACACACACACACATACACACACACACATACACGACTCGTGGCACAGTGGTTGAGTTCCCGGCTGTCATTACGGCGGTCTTGGTTTGAATCCCGCCCAGGGCTGAAATAATTTCAGTATCGCTGCGCTGAGGGTTGTTACTCCAACTATCGTGGGCGGGGAGATCGGTGTGTGTGTGTGCGTGTGAAGTCACAGCATTATCCATAGATCGGTCATATATGAGCTCTGAGCTCTCTTCCGGGAGGTGAATAGCTGTCGATCACGAGTCCAACACGTGATCAAAGACCATGGTGAATGACACACACACTCACTCACTCACACACACTCACACACTCACACACACAAACACACACACACACACACACACACACACACACACACACACACACACACACACACACACACACACACACACACACACACACACACACACACACACACACACACACACACACACACACACACACACACACACACACACACACACACACACACACACATGTATACTAGTTCTTACATAAAGAAACTATTTCTCTGAAGCCCTCTTTTCTTCTTTTGACTAGTAAAATGATGTGTGGGTACATAATGCTAAATATATTTTGAAATGTCATTCTGAGCAAATTGTGATGACGAACTCCAAAATTATTTTCAGATATCGTTTCATTAATAACTACATAACGCACATGAAACTAGAAACACGATATCATTGTAAAAAAAACAAACAAAAAAATGGTAATCTTGAAGAGATGATTTCTAGTTAAATCTATATTGTCTCCCTTAGTTATTTATAGAAAAAAACTATAGGTTATTCTATGGGCAGTGAAGTGAATATAATTCTATATTCTAATGGTAAAGAAGCGTTTGTCTCAATCACATCTACTTAATGGCAATTTACGTCAGTAATCTTCTCTCCATCATCTTCCTTCGCCAGGAACAACCCCTCCACCTGGGCCCCTCCACCTTGGACCCTCCACCTTGGACCCTCCACCTCCACTCGATCTATCCCTCCCCACCCTCTCTACTTCTCCCCCCCTCTCCACCTTCCCTTTCTACCCCCCCACCTCCCATTATCCCTCCACCTTCGCCCTCCATCTTCCCACCTCATCTACTCTTCCCTCCACTTCCCTCCACTTCCCCCTCCTTCTCCTCCCTCTCCCACCTCCACTCCCTCTCCCTTCACCTTTCACTTCCTCCTCTATCTCCCTCCCCTCCTCTCCCTCCCTCCCCCTCCCTCCTCCCCTCCATCTTCTCTTCACTTTCTCCTCCCCCTCCCTCTCCCTTCCCTCTCCCCTTCCCTACTCCCTCTCCACCTTCCTATATCTCTTCTCCTCTCCCGTTTCTCTCCCTCCTCCCTCTCACTCTTTCCCTCCACCTATCTCTTCCACCTTCTCTCCCTCCTTCCACTTTCTCCTCCTCCGGCCCCTGTCTCCATTTGGACACTCTGGCCGTGGCTGTGGGAGCCACGGAGGCTTTGTATGCGAGTCGAGCGCGCGCGCGCGAAGATATTTTGTAAAGTGTCACACACAAGGACTTGGCCACGCTCATGTTCTTCTCTTATTTCCATATCCCATTTCGGGCCCACGCCCTTCCCCCTCCTTCCCCCTTTACCCCTTCCCCCTTCCCCCCTTACCCCTTCCCCACCTTTCCCTCCTCTCCTCTCCCCTTCCCTCCTCTCCTCTCCCCTTCCCTCCTCTCCTCTCCCCTTCCCTCTCCTCTTCTCTCCCCTTCCCTCCTCTCCTCTTGTTTCTTTCTAATCCCCTTCCCCCTTTCCCCCTTACCCCTTCCCCCTTCTCCCCCTTCCCCCTTCCCCCCTTCCCCTTTCCCCCTTCCCCGCCCTTCCCTCCTCTCCTCTCCCCTTCCCTCCTCTCCACTCCCCTTCCCTCTCCTCTTGTTTCTTTCTAATCCCCTTTCCACCTTTCCCCCCTTCCCCCCTTACCCCTTCCCTCTTCCCTCTTCCCTCCTTCCCTCCTCCCCCCTTCCCCGCCCTTCCCTCCTCCTCTTCTTCCCTCCTCTCCTCTCCCCTCTCCTCTCGTCTCTTTCTAACCCCCTTTCCCTTTATTCCATTCTCTCTCTCTCTCCTTTCCCTCTCTTCTTTCTTTCTCTTTAATTTCACCTCTTTCTCTCCCTCTTCGTTTCTATTTCGCTTCTCCGTTTCCTTATATTCCGTTCCATTTTACCTCTCTTCTCCTCCTCTTATTCCTCCTTTCTCTCTTTTCATCTCCTTCTATCTCTTCCCCTCTCTTTCCTTCTCCCCTACTCTCCACCCTTCCAGTCCCCTCCTCTCTACTCCCCCTTCTCCTCTCTTTTCTCCTCTCTTCTTTCCTTCCCTGGGTTCCTTACCACCACCACTCCCACTCCTCTCTTTACCTACTCTCTTCTTTCCTCTTCTTCTCTTCCTTCCTTCACCATCCCTTTCTCCTTCCTCCTCTCTTTTCTTGTCCTCCTCCTTTTCCCTTCCCTTTTCCCTCCACTCCCCTCCACTCCCCTCCACTTCCCTCCATTCAACTTCTCTCTATTCTCTTCAACTCGTGCTCCTTCAACCCCTTCTACTCTTCTTTTCCCTTCTCTCTTCTTTCTCTCTTACCTCTCTTCTTCTCTCTTTTCCTCTCTTCCCTCTCTTTTCTCTCCTCCTCTTCTCTCCTTCTCTCTTTCCCTCTCTTCCTCTCTTTCCCTCCTTCTCCTTACTCCCCTTCCTCACCTTCCCTCCTGCTCTCTATCACTCCCTTCCTCTCCTCCCCTCCCTCTCCCTCTCAATCTATTCTCTCTATCTCTCTCCCTTCCTTCCTCCTCTCCCTCCCTCTCCCTCATCTTCTCTCCTTCTCTCCCTTCCTCTCTTTCCCTCCCTTCCCTCCCTCTCCCTCTCAATCTATTCTATCTCTCTCTCTCCCTTCCTTCCTTCTCTCCCTCCCACTCCCTCCTCTCCCTCCCTCACTCCCTTCCTCTGGTCCCTCCTCTCCTTCCCTCCCTTCCCTCCCTTCCCTCCCTCTCCCTCTCAATCTATTCTCTCTCTCTCTCTCTCTCCCTTCCTTCCTCCTCTCCCTCCCTCTCCCTCATCTTCTCTCCTTCTCTCCCTTCCTCTCTTTCCCTCCCTTCCCTCCCTCTCCCTCTCAATCTATTTTATCTCTCTCTCTCCCTTCCTTCCTCCTCTCCCTCCCTCTCCCTCCTCTCCCTCCCTCACTCCCTTCCTCTGGTCCCTCTTCTCCTTCCCTCCCTTCCCTCCCTCTCCCTCTCAATCTATTCTCTCTCTCTCTCTCTCTTCCCTCCTCCTCTCCCTCCCTCTCCCTCATCTTCTCTCTCTCACTCCCTTCCTCTGGTCCCTCCTCTCCCTCCCCCTCCACTTCTCCTCCTCTGTCTATTCCAACTTTCTCACTCACAAACTGACTCCTTTCTTTACTTATTTGTGGAGTTCTCTCCCTCCATATTAACTTACCTCCTCCTATCACTCCACATATTGCTCCACCCAGCTGCCCTCCATTCTCTCCACCTCCTTGTCGAAATGCTTCGTTCCCTTTCCTCCATGGAGAGTTTCTCTATGTACCTTGTTCTGTTACACTTTCTCCTCCTCCTCCTCCTCCTCCTCCTCCTCCTCCTCCTCCTCCTCCTCTTCCTCCTCCTTTCTCTCCCTATCTTCCACTTCTTTACTCATTCTTTCTTCTCCTTCTTTCTCCTTCCTATCGCTTCTTCTCTATCCTCGTCCCTTCTCCTTATTCCCTTCTTCCTTCTCTTCTTCCTTCCTCCTCTTTCTCCTTCCTCCTCCCCTCCTTTCCCCCTTTTCGTCTTTTCTCCTTTTCACTCCCCTTCCTCCTCTTCCCTCCCCTCTCATATCACTTCTTCTCTTTTCTATTCCTCTCTTACTCTGCCTCCTCCTCCTCCTCCTCCTCCTCCCTCCACCTACCATTCACGTATCCTTCATCTCCTCTCCACTCAGCCCTCCATACTCACCTCCAATTTTTCTCCCTCCATCCTCTCCTTCAAATCCTGTCCTCCCCTCCACAATTCCCTCCATCCTGTGAACATCTCCTTCACTTCCTCTTCCCTCCATACCTCCCACGGCTCTCGCCCTCCACATTCACTCCATTTCCCTCCATCTCCCCTTGTCCTCTTTTGACTCTACACAGAATTCCTCTTCCACCAATTCACTCCATCTTATCACTCCACTCTCGCCTCCATTTTGTTTTATCCAAAGATATTTCTAATCTTCGTTATCTCTTTATCTCTGTTTCTCCTTCAATTTCTCTTCTCTTCTTCCTCTTACTCTTCTTTATCCATCTTCTGCCTCTTCCTTCTCTTCCTTTGCCTTTTCCTCTTCCTCCTCCTCTCCTCTCTTGTCCTTCTTTTTCCCTCCTTCACTCTTCTCTCACCTCCTCATTTTCTTCCTCTTCTTCCTCTTTCACTTTTTCTCTTCCTCATCATTCTTCTGTCTCCTCTTTCTCCTCCTCCTCCTCATTTTCTTCCATCTAATCTCTTTGCAATCATTCTCTTTTCTCCTCTTCCTTCTCTTCCTCCTCCTCATTTTCTTCTTCATTCTTCTTCCCCCCTCTACATCTCTTTCCTCATTCTCCTACTTCGCCCCTGCTCTTCCTCTTCTTCCTCTTCTTCCTCCTTCTCCTCCTCCTCTTCCTCTTCTCTTCGTCCTTCTTTTTCTCCCTTTCTTCTTCCCTTCCTCCCATTCCTTCTCCTCTAGCTCCTCTCTATCCTTTTCTTATACCTCCTCTGCCTCCTCTTCTTCCTTTTCCTCTTCCTCTACTTTCTATTCTTCTCTTACTCCTCCTCTTCCTCCATCTCGATCTCTTACTTCTCCTCTTCAACCTCCTCTTCCTCATATTCGTAATTCTCCTCTTCCTCCTCCTCCTTCTCCTATTCCTCCTCCTTCTCCACCTCCTTTTCCTATTCCTCCTCCTTCTCCTCCTCCTCCTACTCCTTCTTCTCCCTTTCCTCCCCCTCCCCCTCGTCCTACTCTTCCTCTTCCAGCCTCCTCTTTTTCCCTCCTCCTCTTAGTTTTTCTCTGGCTTCTCCGTTTCCTTAAATTCTCTTCCATTCTACTTCTCTCTTCTCCTCCTCTTATTCCTCCTTTCTTTCTTTTCCTTCCTTTCTATCTCCTCCCCTCTCTTTTCTTTTCCTCTGCTCTCCGCTCTTCCGTTCCCCCCTTTTTCTTCTTCTTCTTCTTCTTCTTCTTCTTCTTCTTCTTCTTCTTCTTCTTCTTCTTCTTCTTCTTCTTCTTCTTCTTCTTCTTCTTCTTCTTCTTCTTCTTCTTCTTCTTCTTCTTCTTCTACTTCTTCTTCTTCTTCTTCTTCTTCTTCTTCTTCTTCTTCTCTTATTCTTCTTCTTCTTCTTCTTCTTCTTCTTCTTCTTCTTCTTCTTCTTCTTCTTCTTTAGACTGTTCTTTCTTCCCTCCACCTTCGCTTCCTCTTCCTCCTCCACCTCCTCCTTCTTCTCCTCCTTCTCATTCCTCCTCTTCCTCCTCCTCTTCTTCCTTCTTCTCCTCCTCCTGAAATATTCCTAAACCGATTAAAACTCTTTGGTGCTAAGCAGAACAGAATTCTTAAAATGTCCCCCAAAAAGACCCGGCCCGTTTATGAATTCCTATAGGTCACTCCTCAAGTAAATAAAATCTCTTAGCGACACAATGGGCTAATCCAAATCCTAAT
>NC_134783.1:15446731-15449231 GCF_046742065.1 Oratosquilla oratoria
CATATTTTCTCTTTTCCTCTCTGCACGTTTGTACATATTCATTTCTATAACCGGTATATATTTTCCATTTTTCAGGTCTTCTGTCTTTTTTCCATCTGGTCCAGACTTTGTCTCTTTTGTCTTTTAACTCCCTACAACTTTTGTTGTACCAGCATTTTACATATTCTTTTTCTTGTTTTTGTCTTGGGACATACTTTTCCACTCCTTTTTTGTAAATTTTTGTCAAAATATTCCATTTCTTTTCCACTGATGTTTCTTCTTTGTATATTTCTTCCCAGTTTTCTTGTTGAAAGAATTCTCTTATTTTATCAAAGTTTGTTTTTTCATACATCATTCTTCCTTTTCTATATTGTTCATTTCTTTTGATATATTTTTCTTCATTAAGTTCCAGTTCAATCAATATGTGGTCACTTTTACCTATTGGTGTTTTATATTCAATCTTGTCCACTATTCTAGGTTCAGATGTAATTAATAAGTCTAGCCTCGATGGTTCTTCTTCATTTCTATACCTAGTGTTCTCCTGTATCCATTGTGTCATTGTGTGGTCAATAATCATCTCAAGTAGAGCGTTTCCCCATGAGTCGTCTCCACCCTTTATTGTCATTTCTTCCCAGCAGATTTCTTTGCAATTAAAGTCGCCTATCATAATTATTCTTCCTCCATCTTCCATTATTTTATTTAATGTTATCTTTGTGTCCTCTAACATACTTTTATGTTCACTCTCCTCCCATGAGGCTGTTTTTGGAGGCACATAATTTATCACAAATTTTCTGCTCTTCTTATATCTGTCTTCCACTTCTATCATAATCATCTCTACTGTATTCTTTCCATATATGACACCTTTCACGTTTATATCCTTCTTAGTCAGGAACATAACTCCACCCCCTTGCTTTTTCTCTCTGTTTCTAATCCAATAATTGTATGCATCATGTCCTACACTGTTGGGTGGTAGTGGGCCTTTTAATTTTGTTTCTACAATTCCCATTATGTCCGGTTCTTTTTCCTTCAAATAATCATTCAGCTCATTCAATCCTGTTATTAATCCATCTATATTTGTGTAAGATGCTCTTAGTTTTCTGCCACTTCCATTGTGTTCTCTGTTTCCCTTATGTTTTTCTTTTGTATGTCGAACTTCCTTAGTTTCATGTTCACTACTCTCCAATAGAATCTCTCTTTCTCTGACTCCGTTCTGTTCTCGTTTTTTGCCTTAGCTTCCAGTCTTTTCTGCTTTTCTTCCTCTCTTTCATCTTTATTCATTTCCCTTTTTATCCATATCTTTTTATATTGTTCACTTGTTGCTAGTTTCCCTGTTTTGGATAAGATATTCTCTGCCGTTGTTTGTGACTTGAATTTAATCTTAATTGGTCTGGTCTTGTCTGTGCTATACTTTCCGAGTCTAAATTTCTCTTCGATTTGTTTCATAATTTCTGGTTCATCTTCCTGAACTGATTCTAGTAATTGGCTTACTTTTCCATTTTCCTCTTTGATTCTTGTGGTTCTATCTGTGTTGTGTTTCTCTTCCATTCCTAATATAATTATACATTTCTTCTTGTCTGCTAAATCTCTTACTATATTCTCCTTTTGTCTCATCACTTTAATAACTGAGTCTTCAGTATGTTCTTTCAATTGCTGTTTGACTATGTCAGTGAATGAAACCTTATTTCCTTCTTGGGTTGTTTTCCAATTCTTAGTTTCTTTAGCTATTGTCTCTCTGTTTTCTTTACTATTCTTCTTCAATTCCTCATTCTCCACCTTTACTTCTCTTAACTGTCTTTTTAGGTCTTCTATTTCATCAGTTAAGTTTTTATTCGCCTTTTCTAGTTCTTCCAATCTTTCAACCCTTTGTAAAATGGTGTTCATATGACCTAACCTACTCTCCAAGTCCTCGATCACCTTATCAACCTTCTCCTCTAGTCTTGTCAGTCGGGGGGGGGGGGGTTGTGTCCCCCCCACCCTCTTTAAATCCCTTGAAAATATTCTCATCACTTTCTACTGTATTGCTCTTATCTATGCTTCTAATCTTTACATTTTTATTAGACATTTCATCATCGCTCAGTTTACCTTTCGCTTGTCTGCCTGGGCCAAGTCTACTCCCTCCTCATTACCTTCCATTTCCCTCAGTAATCCCTCCCCTTTTCCTCTTTCCCTACTTTCCCACTACTCCACGAGCAATTTCCCCCCCACCCTGTAAAAACACTAGGCACTTCTCTTTGCGTTGGGATCCACAGACTTCAGTTTTCTTCAGAACGTCTTCTAAGCCGTCCATTCGTTGAAGTGTGTGTGTGTGTGTGTTTATGTGTGTTTGTGTGTGTGTGTGTGTTTGTGTCTGTGTGTTTGTGTGTGTGTGTGTGTGTGTGTGTGTTTGTGTGTGTGTATGTGTTCATGTGTTCATGTGAGTGTGTGTGTGTGTGTGTGTGTGTGTGTGTGTGTGTGTGTGTGTGTGTTTATGTGTGTGCGTGCGCACGCGCGCGAACTCTTCATTAATATCCTAGAGCGAAAT
>NC_134783.1:15461731-15484231 GCF_046742065.1 Oratosquilla oratoria
GTTCTGAAGTGAAAACAAATTCTCTTTTTTAAGAGACAAAGTTATCTCATTGAGACCTCTCGACAAAGAAGAAAGGAAAAAGGGTAACTATATATTAGAAAAATGTCTCGAAATGAGATGATGGCTTCCTTGAAAGTACTGTAGCTGTAGGATCAAAAACAGGATGAGTGGAGAGCGAAAACATCCTTTAGCGCTTCTGATTAGGGAAGTTAAAAAAAGAAATCTATCAAAGGTCCAGAAGGGCAAAAAAAAAAAAAAAAAAAGAGAGATGAAAAAGAAAAGATACCAAAGCCATAACTTGAAAAAGTGAAAAGTAAAATCTAAAAGAAAGAAAGAGAGAGAGAGAGAGAGAGAGAGAGAGAGAGAGAGAGAGAGAGAGAGAGAGAGAGAGAGAGAGAGAGAGAGAGAGAGAGAGAGAGAGAGAGAGAGAGCGAGAGAGCGAGAGAGAGAGAGAGAGAGAGAGAGAGAGAGAGAGAGAGAGAGAGAGAGAGAGAGAGAGAGAGAGAGAGTGAGAGATAGGGAGATAGATAGAGAGATAGAGAGATAGATAGATAGATAGATAGATAGATAGATAGATAGATAGAGAGAGAGAGAGAGAGAGAGAGAGAGAGAGAGAGAGAGCGAAAAGCATAATACCCAGCTATAAATTTTCACAGATTGAGCTTCTTTCATTTACATTTTATTTGAACGCTCTCGTCAGATTTATCGTTCCGCTTTATTTTTCAGAGCCCCGAGTCCAAAAGGCCCATCCCACAAGGACCAAATTCCCATTACTCTTCCTTCCAAAACCATCCTTAAGCCCCAATGCTACAAGACTCAGAATTGCTCGCTTTAGGACAAACGAGGCTTAGACCCTCGTATCACGGGTTATCCTCAATATGTTTTGTGGTTGTGTTTGTGGTTGAGTGCTTATATAATACAGACGAGGTCAGGGTGGGGCCAGGATAGGTCACGTGGGTGTGAATGGGTGATTAGTGACCCGGCACTGAATGGAGTGACGTCACAGGTTTCCGGGTCCAAAACGACTGAAAGTGAATGTGAAAGCGCTAGACCGCGAATGACCACTGCAGAACCACCTGTCTATCCTCTTGAATGTGATACAGCCTCTTTACCTATCCTCAGTGGGTTTTTTTCCAGCTTGGTAAGGTTGTTTGTATGGTGTGAAGTGTATGGTGAAATGTCTAGCGTATTGTGAATGGCTACAACTTGTTAAAAGTCTAATAAGCTTAATACGTGAACACACCAAATTTTTAGGCTCGAGATTTGGGGGGGTGAACACACCAAATTTTTAGGGACGAGATTTGGGAGCGTGATTTCTTTTCCTAGGGAAGGGAAAGGGGAAGGGGAAAGGGGAAGTGGAAGGGGGAGTGGAAGTGGAAGGTGGGAAAGAATGTCAATTGGGTTGAGAAGGGAGGAAATGATGTGGATGCTGAAGGGTTGGGAATATGAAAAAAAATGTGTTATTACTTGTTATTACTTTGTTATTACTTTTTCATTTCAATTTAATGTGGAAGAGAAATAGTTTCCTAAAGAAGATTTAGTATTATTCCTAGTGTACTCCACAGTTTCGACCAATTGGAGTTGTGGTTAGAATAGAGACTGGTGTAAATGGGAGTGTTTAAATGTTCTGCGTATTTGTTAGATGTACGCTGGTGGCGTAATGTTAAGCGTGCTGGTCTCACACTTGCTCTTTTGCGGGTTCGAATCCCGCACTCCTCTCCAATTCCCAGCAGTGACTGTTAATTACTCCAGCAGTCCAAGAGGCGCATAATAGAGCAAATGTGACGGCTTCAGCGGCAGCTAATCAGCGCCTCTTGGCGTATGCTACTCGAACGCACGCGCGCCCACACACACACACACACACACACACACACACACACACACACACACACACACACACACACACACACACACACACACACACACACACACACACACACACACACACACACACACACACACACACACACACACACACACACACACACACACACACACACACACACACACACACACACACACACACACGACACGGTGGCTCAGTGGTTAGAATTTTCGGCCGTCACTACGGCGGTCTGGATTCGAATCCCGCCCAGGGCTGAAATAATTTTAGTATCGCTGCGCTACGAGTCGTTACTCCAACTCTCGTGGGTGGGGAGTTGTGTGTGTGTGTGTGTGTGTAAGGTTACAGCATTACCCATAGATCGGTCATATATGAGCTCCGAGCTCTCTTCCGGGAGGGAAATAGCTGTCGATTACGAGTCCAACACGTGATCCAAGACCATGGTGAATCACACACACACACACACACACACACACACACACACACACACACACACACACACACACACACACACACACACACACACACACACACACACACACACACACACACACACACACACACACACACACACACACACACACACACACACACACACAAAACACACAATACCACGAGATAATTTTCAAAAAGATAATTTCTCTACCCTTTTGGCGAGTCATTCTTTTCTTAATGAAACAACTACAGAATGTCTGTAAATGTGAGAAAAGTTAGTCTTCATTTTTGGGTAAATTCTGGGATTAGATTCCTCCCCCGTGCTCTCTCCCGGTGATGGGGGGAAGTGGGTGACGTGGATGGGTGGGGGGGTGATGGGTGGAACGTATTCACCCAGCTTAATATCACTTTCAATTGAAAAATCTTTTTGCTCATTGTTGGCTCAGCTCACATATTTGCGGACACTTCTCGGGGGCCAAGAGTCTCCGAGGAGTTGTCGACTAGAACGCTTAAGAAGACTCTTCTTGTTCAAGAATCTTCGCTGGCTGACCTGAGGTCGGTCCAAGGCGTCTTAGGTTAGTCACGCCTACATTTTGAATATTAGAAATGACCATTCCGGCCTCATTTTCTTTTTTTGGAAAAATAAAAAAAAATCTGGTAGAAAAATATAGAGATTTTTTTTTTTCATTCCTGAAGAAAAGTGAGGAAATCTTTTCTTTTTTGAATAACTGTGACGTCATTCATTTCCGGTAACATAATTTGTTGAAGAAAATATTACGTCATTTACCGTGACGTGGGTAAAAATGTAAAACATATTCTGTAATGTCATATCCCGTGATTTCTTTTTTTTTCTTTTTTATTAATTTAATTTCCCAGAACAGTGTCGTCATTTCCTGTTATGTTATTTTCTTGCTGGAAAAGATGACACCATATTTACATACACACACACACACACACACACACACACACACACACACACACACACACACACACACACACACACACACACACACACACACACACACACACACACACACACACACACACACACGCCACACACACACACACACACACACACACACACACACACACACACACACACACACACACACACACACACACACACACACACACACACACACACACACACACACACACACACACACACACACACACACACACACACACACACACACACACACACACACACACACACACACACACACACACACACACACACACACACACACACACACCACACACACGCACGACGTTTTTGAAACCACTCTCTCTCTCTGAGTTCGAGGATTCTTCTTTTTGAGTTCGAGGAACCTTTTTCGTTAGGTTCGAAGATCCTGCTCTCCCTTTGCGTCTTCCTCTGCAACCGGTTTCCAAGACCTCAGGCAGCTACCGAACTCGTAAGATGACCGGCACCTAGTACCGGGACCATTTGGAACTCCTTCCCAGATGGTACAACCAGATTCAGACGATTCTCAGCTGGTTTCAAGACACTTCCCAGTTTCCAGAAGCTCAGATGGTCTCATGACCCTCTGCATCTCTTTCCCATAACCACCTGATGCCTTTACCGGGACCATCTCATCGAACCCGGGAACCACCTGCGACCGGATCCGGTGCCATCTGAAGAAGGAACGTTAGTCCAGCTGGCAGAGGTCATGATGGGTCCCGGAACCGGGGAGGAATGAGTCACAGTGGCCCGGAGAGTCTCAACTTCCTCCTTCATAGTCAAAGTTTTACGGCCCTTCTTGAAGTTATTAGGGCTACTTTATGGCGTCGTGACGCTTGCCGAAGAGAGAAAGAAAGAAAGAAAGAAGCTGACGCTTGCCGCCCAGAGAAAGAAAGAAAGAAAGAAAGGAAGAAAGAAAGAAAGAAAGAGAGAAAGGGAGAAAGAAAGAAAGAAATTAGAAAAAAGAAAGAAAGAAAGAAAGAAAGACAAACAGAGAGAAAGAAAGAAAGAAAGAAGATGACACTTGCCGGCCAGAGAAAGAAAGAAAGAAAGGAAGAAAGAAAGAGAGAAAGAGAGAAAGAAAGAAAGAAAGAAAGAAAAAAGAAAGAAAAAAGAAAAAAGACAGACAGAGAGAAAGAAAGAAAGACAGACAGAGAGAAAAAGAAGCTGACGCTTGCCGGCGAGAGAGAGAAAGAAAGAAAGAAAGAAGCTGACGATTGTCGGTCAGAGAAAGAAAGAAGAAAGAAAGAAAGAAAGAAAGAAAGAAAGAAAGAAAGAAATGAAACTAAACAAGAAAAGAGGTTGACGCTTACCGCCGAGAGAGAGAAGAATGAAAAAAGAAAAGAAAAAAGAAAAAAGAAAAAAGAAAGAAAAGAAAGAAAGAAAAAAGAAAGAAGCCGACGCTTGTCGACGAGAAAGAAAAAGGAAAGAAAGAAAAAGACAAAATAAAAAGGTGGAAAGGAAAAGTCAGAAAAATTGAATGATTATGATTATAGAAAAAAACAAGATAATGATTCAGATGATAATAACAGTAGTATAGATATAAGCAGTAATTTATGATAATAACAATATTGATAAGAATGATTAAATCATAAAAGAAACAATATATATATATATATATATATATATATATATATATATATATATATATATATATGCTAATAAGAACACGGGTCCGTGTGTTCACTTATAGAGCGCTTTCGTATATTACATCCAGTGCAAAAAGTACTTTTTGCATTGGATATAATATACGAAAGCGCTCTGCTTTGTTAGTTTCTATTTCCAAGTGGTTTACTTTGCATATATATGTATATATATATATATATATATATATATATATATATATATATATGTATACATATATACATACATACATACATATACCAAGGCTTTTTCCCCCTTCCAAGGGAGGTAGCCAAAAAGGGAAAGGCATAAAAACACTCCCACCCATTTCATCCCTAAATACACTCCACACCCCTCCCACCCTTCCTCTCATCTGAGCACCTCCTGGATGACGGGTCATCCCTGCACCCTGCCCACCGCCCTGGGTCAGAAGCAGTGCCGCAAGACACAGTACATCCACAGCAAGGCCGCTTCATTTAATCGGCGACCCCCCCTCTCCGTCCCCCTTTGCATATAAGGAGAGGACGGGGAGAAATCCCTTCGGGCTGCGTCAAAATTTACTCACACATACTACCCCACCCCCCACCCCCCCGCCCATTCCTCCTCATGCAGTCACAACATCATCCATATACAACCATTCTCCACTCACCTCTGTCTTCCGTCCTCTCCCTTCCTTCCTCAACAGACATTCCCCTCTTCCCCAAAGCCCCCTTCACCCCATCCATCCACCTCATCCTAGGACGTCCCCTCATGTTCACTCCCTCCACATCTGCCTTCCATACCTCTTTTACTAGTCTTTCTTCACTCATTCTTTCCATGTGTCCAAAACCATCCTAATATTCTTTCATCAACCCTATCTCCCAAATCCTTTTTCACCCCTGTTCTCCTCCTCACCTCCTCATTTCTCACTCTATCTAGCCTAGTAACCCCCACCATACTTCTCAGACACCTCATCTCAAACACATTCAAACTCCTTCTCTCTTCTTCTCTTATGTTCCACGTTTCTGCCCCATACAATGCTGTTGGCACAATCACTCCTTCATACAGTCTCCTCTTCGCATCCATTCCCAAATGTCTATTTCTCATTACATACTGAAAAGTATACATATATATATATATATATATTTGTATATATATATATACATATATATATTTATATATATATATATATATATATATATATTCAATAGTAACAAGAGAAGAAGGAGATGGAAAACAGCGTTTTGCAAAGTTACTATTTATGAAGAATATATGTATTTAGTTTTAGTAATTGAAGATCGTTGGCCGAACGGGTTAGGGCGTCGTTACTTGCGGCGAAGGTCGAGGGGATGGCGGTTCGAGCCCTACCAAAGGCAAAGTTGAACCAACGGCATGGTTCATTAGATTCCACGCAACAAAGTCCTCTGTAAGGGGTACCGTCCCAGCCTCGCAATAGGAGGGAGCTTGTGACGTTAAAACATATCATTATCAATTGAAGGTCTGGACATTGTGAAAATCAGAGATTAAAAAAAAAAAAAAAAAATGAAGATCACTAGGTCATTTTGGTCGTTCAAAAAAAATCTTCAATATATGTGAGTGTGTGTGTGTGTGTGTGTGTGTGTGTGTGTGTGTGTGTGTGTGTGTATGTGTGTGTGAGCGTGTGTTTGTTTTTATGGCAAGGAAAGGGGCAAGCTAACCACCTTCCCTTTCCTACTCCCTCCCTTTTCCTCCTTCCTCTCCTTCCTTCCTTCCCTCCTTCACCTTCCACTGACTGTCAGGTTTCTCTCGTTCTGTCTCCTTCGCATCTAATTCCATTTTATTTCCCGTATCGCAGATTTCCTCCCTTCTTTATTGGCCTCGATGTAATTTGGAAAACTCGAGGGTCCAAATAAAAACTAAACAGGCGGAGCCTCTCCACTCACGCGCAGACCTACGATTTCACATTGGTGTGTATTTGTATATCAGCGTGTGTGTGTGTGTGTGTGTGTGTGTGTGTGTGTGTGTGTGTGTGTGTGTGTGTATTCACTTGATCTTTGGATCACGTGTTGGACTCGTGATCGACAGCTATTTCCCTCCTGGAAGAGAGCTCAGAGCTCGTAGGTCCGATCTATGGGTAATGCTATGACCTTGCACACACACACACACACACCCAACTCCCCGCCCACGAGAGTCAGAGTAACAACCCGAAGCGCAGCGGTACCGAAATAATTTCGGCCCTGGGCAGGATTCGAACCAAGAACTGCGGGCCACTATGGTGGCAGTTCAGCGCTCTACCAACTACGCCAGCGTGTGTGCGTGTGTGTGTGTGTGTGTGTATGTGTGGGTTTATATGGAAGATAGAGATAGAAAGATACATAGTTCGATAGAAACAATATATATATGTATATATATATACATATATATATACATATATATATATATATATATATATATGCATATATACATACATATCCATGTAAACACACACACACACACACACACACACACACACACACACACACACACACACACACACACACACACACACACACACACTCACACACACACACACACACACACACACACACACACACACACACACACACACACACACACACACACACACACACCACACACACACACACACACACACACACACACACACACACACACACACACACACACACACACACACACACACACACACACACACACACACACACACACACACACACACACACACACACACACACACACACACACACACACACACACACACACACACACACCACACACACACACACCCCCCCCCACACACCCACACACCCACACCCACACACCCACACACACACACACACACACACACACACACACACACACACACACACACACACACACACACACACACACACACACACACACACACACACACACACACACACACACACACACACACACACACACACACACACAGACACACACACACACATATATATATATACAGACATATATGTATACATATATATATATATATATATTTATATATAATACACATACATATATGTATACATATATATATATATATATATGTATATATACATATATACATATATATATATATATATACATATATATATGTATATATGCATATATATATATATATATATATATATATATATATATTCAGAAATTCTGCATTCACGGGGTGGAACGAGGAAACCACCATTTTGCATAACAAAATGGCGTCCATCCTAATTCTTCTCACGTGCTATTACGTGCCAAAGGAAAAAGCGGCAAAGCGGCGGAAAGAAACCGCAGAAAAACCGGAGAAGAGAGACGAAGAACATCCAGAAAAACAGAGAAGCCAACAGAGGGAGGAGGAAGAGGAGGAGGAGGAGGAGGAGGAGGAGGAGGAGGAGGAGGAGGAGGAGGAGGAGGAGGAGGAGGAGGAGGATAAAAATAAAAAAAAGGGATTAATTGGAGAATGTCGTGTTAATGGAAATTCAAAATAGGTAATGATCTGATAAAAAGAAAGAAAGAAGAAGGTCGGAGCTAAGCGTTGGGGAGACCATTACACAGAAGGTATTTTAATTGATGTAATGAATACCTTGTCGAAGTTCCCAAGGAGGAATCAAAATAGGTGATGATGAGGGAGGAGGAGGAGGAGGAGGAGGAGGAGGAGGAGGAGGAGGAGGAGGAAGAGGATTTTCCTGAAGGGTTGGGGGGATACAGTCCTCCTTAGATCTCGGACTTTGATCCGTTTGGTGATTCTACTCATTAAGATATTTGTCTTTCGCTTTTGCAAAACATGGCGGCGGCCACCAAATGAAGATATAGGGAAGAGATGGGAACCAACTATATTTTTTTCTTTTTTTTTTAGGGTCTTACGCCAGGAGGCGCTGAGTAGATGCGGCCGAAGCCGCCACCCTTGCCCTATGCGCTAGGACTGTTGGGGTAGGTAACACTCACTGCTGGGAATCGGAGAGGTATGCGGGACTCGAACTCATATCCAAGAGAATGCGAGACCAGCACGCTTCCGATTATGTCACCATCTCACCTTATTCTTTTGAGGGAGGGAGAGAGAGAGAGAGAGAGAGAGAGAGAGAGAGAGAGAGAGAGAGAGAGAGAGAGAGAGAGAGAGAGAGAGAGAGAGAGAGAGAGAGAGAGAGAGAGAGAGAGAGAGAGAGAGAGAGAGAGAGAGAGAGAGAGAGAGAGAGAGAGAGAGAGAGAGAGAGAGAGAGAGAGAGAGAGAAAGTGGAAATGATTTGTTTTTTATTCCTCAAGTATTTGAGATCTTTGGGACTTTGTTGATTTTTTTTTGGCAGATAGCATTAATTTCTATAGTATACGATAAGATACAAAATACCGCTTATTATTCATCATTGAAAAACACATAAAATGACTTACGAAACCTAATTCTGCTTAACCCAACCCAGAAAATGTGTCAAAATAGTAATCGAAATATAACATAAAGAGAGAGAGAGAGAGAGAGAGAGAGAGAGAGAGAGAGAGAGAGAGAGAGAGAGAGAGAGAGAGAGAGAGAGAGAGAGAGAGAGAGAGAGAGAGAGAGAGAGAGAGAGAGAGAGAGAGAGAGAGAGAGAGAGAGAGAGAGAGAGAGAGAGAGAGAGAGAGAGAGAGAGAGAGAGAGAGAGAGATAGATAGATAGATAGAGATAGAGAGAGAGAGAGAGAGAGAGAGAGAGAGAGAGAGAGAGAGAGAGAGAGAGAGAGAGAGAGAGAGAGAGAGAGAGAGAGAAGAGAGATAGAGAGAGAGAGAGAGAGAGAGAGAGAGAGAGAGAGAGAGAGAGAGAGAGAGAGAGAGAGAGAGAGAGAGAGAGAACGAAAAGAAAACTACAAAGAGCAGGATTCTTGATCTCTTTGTTGTTGTCTTGAGGGCAACATTTACTGTGAACAATAATAAAAAAAATGTATAAAGACTCACCTCTTTGCCCTTTGTAGACCCGAAGGTCACATCTTCTACAAAGAGCGAAGAGGAACAAGGTCCTAGCAACGTCGTTTCCAAACCCTTTGTCCTTGGTATCTGAATCTTTTCCCTCCTCCTCCTCCTCCTCCTCCTCCTCCTCCTCTTCCTCCTTTTTCCTCTTTCCTCCTCCTTCTCCTCCTCTTCCTCCTTCTCCTTCTCTTCCTCCTTCTCCTCCTCTTTTAATTTCTTTTCCTCCTTCTCCTCCTTCTTCTGCTCCTTCTTCCTTCTTTACTTAATATCTTCTCTCCCTTCTCCTCCTCCTCCTCCTCCTCCTCCTTCTCCTCTTCCAATTCCTCTTTCTCCTTGTCCTCCTTCTTCTGCTCCTTCTTCCTTCTTTACCTAATATCTTCTCTCCCTTCTCCTCCTCCTCCTCCTCCTCCTCCTTCTCCTCCTCCTCCTTCTCCTCTTCCAATTCCTCTTTCTCCTTGTCCTCCTTCTTCTGATTCTTCTTCATCTTCCATTTTCCCGCCTTCTCCTCCTCTTCCTCTTTCTTTCCTTATTTTTCCTCTCTCCCTCCTTCTCATCCTTTTCCTCCTCTTTCTTCTCTCCCTTCTCCTCTTCCTCCTCCTCCTCCTCCTCGTTCTATCCTTATCTTTCTTCTCTCCCTCCTCATTTCCCTCTTCCTCCTCCTCCTGTTCTTCCTCCTCCTCTTCCTCCTCCTCCTCTTTCTTTCTCTTCCTCTTGTACCTCTTCTATTTCTCTCTCTCTCCTTTTCCTTTGTCTTCCTCCTCCTCCTTTTTCTCCTACTCCTCTTCCTCCTCTTCTCACCTTCCCTTTTTCTCCTCTTCTTCCCGCTCTTTCTCCTCCCCTCCTCATCCTTCCCACACCTCCCTTTTCTTCTACTCCTCTTCCTCCTCCTCTTCTTCCCCCTTTCCCCTCTGATTTTCCTTTTCCTCCTCCTCCTCCTTTTCCTCCTGTTCCTTCTCCTCTTCCTCCTCCTTCTCCTCTTCCAACTCCTCCTTCCTTTCCTCTACTTCCTACTACTCCTCAACCTCCTCCTCCTTCCCCTCGTCAATTTCCTCCTCCTCCTCCTCCTCCTCCTCCTCCTCTTCCTCCTCCTCCTCCTCCTTGGAAAGGTTTTCAATGTGTAATAATGTTGAACGTGGCTGTCGACTCAACCAGTTACCCCTTACAACAGTGAATGATGTTATGATATTAGATTAAAAAAAAAAAAAAAAAAAAATATATATAAATATAATTATATATATATTATATATATATATATATATATATATATATATATATATATATATATATATATATATATATATATATATACATATTCCATACTGTGTTCTTGCGATAGTCGACCATTGCGCTTTATCTCGAAAATATAACCCAAGAGACAGTAATTACAAAAAAGAAAAAAGAAGAAAAGAAAAAATAGAAATGATTAGCTTTTCTTTTAAGTGGCTTATTTCATTACAAATTTTTATTTCTTAATCATTTATCACTTTTGATATGATCTAAATATTAGAACATATGTGTTTATGATTTTATAATATGTGAAGTGTGGTGTAAATACAAAATAACTGTATATATCACAACATGAATATGAATAATGAAAATAATTACAAAAATAAATATAAGGATAGAGAAAGATTTATGCTAATTTTTTTTTGTCATGTATAATCTTATCGAACACACATTATCACATAATATAAGTCATGACAGCATTTGAGTTTTGTATTTTACTGGTCAAAGGTTCGAGTCCCGCACTCTGGTGTCAACCTCTACTCACCTTTGTGTGAAATGAAACAAAAAACACGTAATCAGAACAGAAGCGTCTCCGTGTGTATTACCTGCTTGAAAATTGAGGTTTTATATTTATCTTTTATTTATTCATTTTTTATTCATTTAATTATTTGTTCATTTTTTACAACATTCGCTGAAGTCATGACCTGAAAAGAGAGAGAAAGAAAAGAAAGAAGGAAGGAAAAGAGGAAGAAAGAAAGGGAGGAAGGAAGGAAGGAAGAGACGAAGAAAGGAAGAGAGGAAGGAAGGAATAAAGGAATGAAGAGAGGAAGGAAGGAAGAAAGGAGGGAAGAAACAAAGGAAGGAAGGAAGAGAGAAAAAAGGAAGGAAGGAAGGAAAGAAGGCTTGATACATACATATATACATACATACATACATACATATATATATATATATATATATGTATATATATGTATATGTATACATATATATACATATATATATACATATATGTACATATATATATATATATATACATATATATATATATATATACATACATATATACATATACCAAGGGCTTTTTCCCTCTTATAAGGGAGGTAGCCAAAAAACAAAGGCATAAACACCATTCCCACCCATTCTATCCCTAATACACTCCACTCCCCTCTACCCTCTTCCCTCCCTCTTATCTTGGCACCTCCTGGATGACGGGTCATCCCTGCATCTTGTCCACTTCCCCGGGTCAGAAACATTGTCGCAAGACACAGCACATTCACAGCAAGGCCGCTTCATTAAATCGGCGACCCACCTCTCCGTCCCCCCATGCAGAAAAGGAGAAGACGGGGAATAGATTTGAGGACTTAGTATTAGGGATAAGAAGACGAAAACACTAAGGTGAAGTAAACTTGAACGAGAAGACAGAGCGTGGGAGAAAGTCGAATCTTAGTAAAAGAAAAAAAAAAAACCACATCTCGAGTGTCTATGTTTGGAGCGTTTAGTTCTACCGCAATGTGCAGTGATATCACACTATACCTAGCAGGTGAGGAGCCTATATCAGGAGGAGCTAAGTAGTCAAGGTCGGGGCCGTCACCTTTGCCCTATGTGCTTTGAGGACTTGGAGCAGGTAACAAACAGTCACTGCCTGGAATTGGATAGGAGCGCGGGAGTCGAACCCAAAATTTAGCAAATGCGAGACCGGTACGCTTCCGATGACGCCACCAGCTCACACATATGCTTATGTATATATAATATATATCATATAACATATACAATGTATATAAGGTAGAACGTGTACATACGTAGATATTAATCCAGCCAAGATGGCTCTAAGCAAAGGAATGATTTCATGTTGTAAATATATCTTCTTCCTTTCAACAGACGACGACAAGTGACACGTTATATATTTAATAAAGGTTACATCCTTGTGGTGTACATGTACCCCACAAGCATGCTTGTAAGTGCAAGTTTATGCATGGTAGAGTTGTGTGGTAGTATGTACCACTTGCCCCGAGGGCGCAGGCTATTCAGTCATTTCATTCAGTCAGTCAGTCTGACCTTTGTACTTGTAGCGAGTTACTAGGCCTTCGCGGTCGGTCCCCCACTTGGCGATCACGCCACGCCCGTCCGTGGGCCGACGCACACGTATCTTAATCAGAATAACGGACACAAGCCAAACCGCGCATCTGTCTCCCTACGCTACCATTGCCCAAATAATACACTCATATGTTACATCCTCACGTGGTGTGTACTCTAATCACGCGGCTACATGACACAGACATTTGAGTCTCATTGTCGAAAACAAGCGCATAAGCCCTTAGAGACAATGTTGCACTGAAGAGATGTAGTTATAGAGAGAAATTCTTATCTAAGATGAAATTAGTCTATAATCATAAAAGATTGCTGGGTGACTCTGGACCGTAAGGATGATCCTAGAATCCCTAAATTACTGACTATAATCAAAGTTACACAATCCGCACCCAGAGATAGAAAACCAAAGGAAAAGGGAGAAAGATTTTTTTTTTTTTCGATTTTGTAATATGCGAGGTGCTACAGATACAAAGTAACTGTAATAAGCTTTTATCATAATATTAATAAAAAGAAGAGAAAGAAAGAAAAGGAAATAGGAAGAGAGAGACGGTAAATGTTTTCTCTTTTCAGACTATGGAGAACATTTCAGAAAAGAATTAGTGTGTAATATGTTACATGAAGATCGATAAAGTAGATATTTTTTGCGATTTTGTAATATGAAGATACATGACAATTTCAATAACCTTTTAGCATAAAAAAAGAAAGAAGGAAGAAGGAGACGATAAATATTTTTTTCTTTTCAGACTAAGGAGAACATTTCAGAAAAAAAAATTAGTTTGTGATACGTTACATGTACGGTAGGTCGATTAAGCTTCTTCCTTAATACAGCAAGTCCACAAAGACTGGAATGGTCGAACCTTAAGAAGATTTCCGATGCTCATAAGACCTTTTGATCGACAATGAGAAACTGAACTCGAATTCTGTCGTGTGTCAGCACTTAGAATGACACAGTTTGGTCGCATGTAGATGACATGGACATGACACAGTGACACAACTTGAAGACACAGAATGGCGTAATGGCATAAGTAGATAACAGATATGACACGAGTGGCATAAGTTTATGACACACGTTGATGACACAAATATAACACAAATGGTATAAGTTTATGACACAAGTTGATGACACAAGTATGACACAAATGACATAAGTTTATGACACAAATTGATGACACAAATATGACACAAATGACATAAGCTAATAACACTAAGATGACACAAGTCAATGACACAGAGATGACATAAGTTTATGACACAAGTGCGGCCTAAGGCAATTGTTTAGTGGTGACCAGAGGAAGAAAATGGCGACCAACGATTGGCAAAAGTCAAAATACATTAAGATCAAAGCTGGCCTGGTAGAAACCAACAACCACACGTAAAATTACTGTACTCTGTTATCATAAATAAAGAAATAGATAAATAAATAAATAAATACAAGAATAGATAAACGAATAAATAAATAGATAAATCAATCAATCAATCAATTAATCAATCAATCAATCAATCAATCAATTAATTAGCAAATAAATAAATAAATAAACATATTAACAAATAGATAAATAAACAAGTAACTAGATAAATAAATTAATCAATAAATAGATAAATGTACAAATAAGTAAATGAATAAACAAATAAATAGATAAGTAAATAGATGAATAGATAGGTAAAAAATGAATAAATAAATTGATAGATATATAAATAGATAAATGAATATATATATATATATATATATATATATATATATATACACACCACACACACACACACACACACACACACACACACACACACACACACACACACACACACACACACACACACACACACACACACACACACACACACACACACACACATATATGTATATACATACATACATATATATATATATATATATATATATATATATATATATATAAATTGATCAATAGATAAACGAATGAATAGACGAATAGAAAATATATACATGTAGATAAAACAAATATGGAAAAATAATGAAACACATCTTATACATACAATTCATACTAGAATATATAATTAGAATGCAAGTAAATTACTTAAAATACTTCATGTGTATTTGTTAGCTTGTAGATCATTCTGCCATGCAATTAAGAGGTTGGTCATGAGAGACATACCCATGCAATTAACCGGTTGGTCATGAGACATATCCATGCAATTATCCGGTTGGTCATGGGATATATATCCATGCGATGAACCGGTTGGTCATGAAAGACATATCCATGCAATTATCCGGTCGGGCATGAGAGACATATTCATGCAATTAACCGGTTGGTCATGAGAGACACATTCATGCAATTATTCGGCTGGACATGAGGGACATATCCATGCAATGATCAAGTTGGACATGAGGGACATATCTATGCAATTATCCGGTTGGTCATGAGGGACGTACCTATGCTATTAACCGGTTGGTCATGAAAGACATACCCATGCAATTAACCGGTTAGTCATGAATGATGCTCACCACCACCGTCCCCTATGCAATCAACCGCCATGTTTTGAAGGACGGTTGTCATGTACTTAACCGACAGCTCGTGGAGGCCCACCGCTATGCAATTAACCGGGAGATTATGAAGCACCATGACAGCGCTATCGAAAAAAAAAAAAAAAAAAGAAAAAAAAAAATCAGAAGAAGAGGATGGGGGGAAGAGGAAGAAGAGGCGAAGAGAAAAAGGAATAGGAAGAGGAAGAGAGAGTAGGCAAAGAGGAAGAGGAGGAGGATGGGGGAAAGGAAGAGGAATAGGAGGAGGAAGAGAAGAAGGCACGAGGAGAAGGAGGAGGAGGTACGAGGAAGAGGAAGAGGAGGAGGAGGAGGCATGAAGTGATGGAAAACGAAGCAGGGGAGGAAGCGAAAAGAGCAGGAAGAAGAAGAAGAGGGGAAGAAGAAGAGGGCAAAGAAGAAGAGAGGAAGAAGAGTAAGGAAGAGGAGGAAGAAAGGAAATGGAGAAATAAGACTAAACGAGGAAGAAGAGAGAAATCAATTGGGAGAAAGTGCAGTAGAAAGGAGGAAGAGAAAATATTCGAATAAAAAAGAAAGTGAGACGGGAAGAGAAGAAAAGAGAAACAATAAGAGTAGTTTTCAATCGCATAATAAATCTACGTAACTGTGGTCCGTAGGGATGTCAGAGGAGCTCCTAAGACAGACATGCAAACGAAGGAAAAAAGACAGAGAAAAGGGAAATGAAAAAAAGAGGGGACGAGGAGGAGGAGGAGGAGGAGGAGGACGAAGAGGAGGAGGAGGAAGAGGAAAAGAAGGAAGAAGGGTTTATACAATGAGAGATAACGATTTAATACTTGTGATTACCCGGACTCAAAAATAGATGAACAAATAAATAAATAAATGATAAATAAACAAATAAATAAACAAATAAACAAATAAATAAATAGATAAAAATAAAATAAAAGAATATATAAAAAGAAAAGAAAATAATATTAATAAGCAAAGAAAAAATATTAATAGGATAAAAAAACAGGCCTCAAGATGGCGGACAAAATGGCGGACAACGAACCAGTGCTTGATCATTTTCTTCTTATTCTTCTACATGGTCCTCCTCCTCCTCCTCCTCCACCTCCTCCAAATTTTCTTCTTCTTCTTCTTTTACCTCTTCATCTTCTTCGTTTTCTTCTTTTTCTTTTTCTTCTTCTTCTTCTTCTTCTTCTTCTTCTTCTTTTTCTTCTTCTTCTTCTTCTTCTTCTTCTTCTTGTTCTTCTTCTTCTTCTTCTCCTTCTTTCTCTTCTTCTTCTTCTTCTTCTTCTTTTTCTCTTTCTTCTTCTTCTTTTTTCTCTTTCTTCTTTTTCTTCTTCTTCTTCCACTTAGCCTCTTTCTTCTTCTCTTTCTTCTTCTTCTTCTTCTTGTTCTTCTTCTTCTTGTTCTTCTCCTTCTTTCTCTTCTTCTTCTTCTTCTTCTTCTTCTTCTTATCTTTCTTTTTTCTTCTCTTTCTTCCTCTTCTTCTTCTTCTTCTTCTTCTTCTTCTTCTTCTTCTTCTTTATCTTCTTCTTCTTCTTCTTCTTCTTCTTCTTCTTCTTCTTCTTCTTCTTCTTCTTCCTCTTCCTCTTCTTCTTCTTCTTCTCTTCGATACTCTGACTAAAATCGTCTATTACCAGATGAGTGCCATCTGGGACCAGCTGCCCGGGCACACAGGGCAAAGGTTGTGATGCATTCATTCCCGGGCGGAGGGGTGGACCTCCCATTTTCTTTCTTTTGGTGTCAAAGAGAAAATGGGATTGAATATTGAAATCAATCACGGGTAGATTTTCCATCGGGGTATTGCTTTTGAAGTTGACTCATGTTATAAAATGATCGTGATCAATTCTGTCAACTCTTTTCAACTTCAACATATTCCGCTTCAATCGACCATTTTCCTACATAATTTTGATATATTTGATTTTGTTTTATCTAATTTAATTTCATTGTATTTAGTTTCATTTTCTTCTGTCTAATTTCATTTTATTCTAATCAATTCTGATATATTTACTGAATATTGAATTTATTCATCAGTTTCGTCTTTCATTACTGAATGATTGATTGATTAATGTACATATATATATATATATATATATATATATATAAATATATATATATATATATATATTTATATATATACATATGTATATATATATATATATATATATATATATATGTATATATATATATATATATATATCTATATATATATACACACATACATACATATACCAAAGGCTTTTTCCCCTTTATATATATATATATATATATATATATATATATATATATATATATATATATATATATATATATATATATGTATATATATATATATACACTAGCCAAATTACCCGCGCTTTGCTGCGAGTTCGCGAATCATCCCTAACCTAACCATACCCCACCTAACTTTAACCCTTAACCCTAACCGTAATATATATTTTCAAATGAATCATAGTTATCCAAGTACCTGGAGTGATAGGGCATCAGAATATATATGGCTATGGGGGTCTATGTGCAAAACCCTAGGAGTTCGTGAACAAACAAACAAACAAACAAACAAACAAACAAACAAACAAACAAACAAACAAACAAACAAACAAACAAACAAATTGGCAGACAAATGAAAGATAGTAATCCAAGTACCTTGGGTTATAAGGTTTCAGATTATATATGGTTATACGGGTCTATCTGCAAAAACCTAGGAGGAGTTCGTGAATAATCTCTAACCTGACCATACCCCTACCTAACCAAAATATATATATTTTTGAAAATGAAATATAGTTATACAAGTACCTGAAGTAATAGGGTATCAGAATATATATGGTTATGGGGGTCTATATGTAAAACCCGAGGAGTTCCTGAACAAATAAACAAACAGACAGACAGACAAATGGAAGATAGTTTTCCAAGTACCTTGGGTTATAAGGTTTCAGAATATATATGGTTATAGGGGTCTATCTGCAAAAACCTAGGAGTAGTTCGTGAATAACACTGTATAACAATAAAAAAAAAAAAACGGAAATGAGACTATCCTTTTCTAGAGTTATTTTTTGTGTAGATCACGAATATAACATCCGTTTCTTTCTGTGACCCTCCAGTTCTTCGTAAATAGCAGTGCCCGCAATGTCTATCTGAACGGTATTTTTTGTTGCTTTTACCATTTATATAATTTTTCACATAGCTATGTGTTTTTTTTCTTAACAGGATACAGAGTTAAGATGCCTAGAGAATGCAAACATTTGCCAGACAGGTTTTGTTATTTATGTGGATCAGTTACATTAAGGTAATACAAGAAACAGTTGACTCAACATGTAAAGAAACTTGATGAGCTGTACTTTGGATGTAAAGTGGGTGACCTGGGCAAACGCTGGGCACCTCACATATGTTGTGTCAGGTGTACAAGTTCCCTTTCTGCCTGGGTGAAAGGCAAAGGGACTGGCCTCATGTTTGGCGTACCAATGGTCTGGAGGGAGCCAAAGGACCACTCAACAGATTGCTACTTCTGCTTAACGGATATTAAAGGTGGGTGTTCAGTGTTTATTTTTTACTGTTTTTATATATATTTTCAAGAGATGTATCAATAAAAAAGATCGAAATACATAATGAGTTGCACTTCCACTATTTTTGCACGTGATCACAACCAATAGTATCCATTTTTAGTCTGATTTTATTTTATTTTCCTGCAGGTCGCAACAGAAAAGGCAAGAAATCTATCGTGTATCCAGATCTTCAGTCTGCTATTCGCCCAGTTCTACATTCAAGTGATATTCCTGTATCACAGCCGCCCTCTGAACTACCAAGCGATGACACGAGCAACTCAGACGATTCAGAATCTCAAGATGCAACGTATACGACACAACTTGAATCTGATAAGAAACCACACCTCATCACCCAACCAGAACTCAATGATCTAGTTCGTGATCTAACACTTACTAAGCAACAGAGTGAACTCCTGGCCTCACGTTTGCAACAATGGCACCTGTTGGATGAAGAAGCTCGAATTACAGTATTTAGGAAGCGTTCTGCAAATCTACAGGATTTCTTCACTTTGGAAAACAACTTGACTTATTGTAATGATATCAGTGCCCTTGAGCTGTCCTATGAACCCAATGAGTGGAGGCTATTCATAGATGGATCCCTTTACAGCATAAAAGCAGTTCTGTTGCACATTGGGAACACCATGCCTTCAGTTCCAGTTGCTTACTCAGTCATTTTAAGAGAGACATATGAGAACCTTGCTTTTATTCTAGACCGCATAAGTTACAAAGAGCATGAGTGGTTAGTTTGTGCAGACTTGAAAGTAGTAGCCATACTTAATGGGCTACAAACTGGATACACCAAATTTATGTGCTTTCTTTGCAAGTGGGACAGTAGGGCCAGATCAGAACATTATATACGCTCAGAATGGCCATCTCGGGAATCTATGACGCTTGGATGCCATAATGTAATTCATGAGCCACTAGTTAAGAAGGAGAAAATAATTTTGCCACCACTCCATATAAAACTAGGCCTAATGAAGCAATTTACCAAAGCACTGCAACATAACAAGCCATGTTTCCAGTATCTCAAAGGGATCTTCCCTAAAATTAGTGAAGCCAAGATTAAAGAGGGTATATTTGTAGGCCCTCAGATTCGTAAGCTTATAAATGATGAGGACTTTGAGGTGACAATGGATGAACCTGAGCTAGCGGCCTGGCATGCATTCAAAGATGTATGCAAAGGGCTTCTGGGAAAGCACCAAGAGTCCCAGCGAGAGCGTAAAGTGGAGAGGCTAATCAAATGCTACCAAGATCTCGGATGCAATATGTCACTGAAGATACACTTTCTTTATTCTCATCTGTCCTTCTTCCCAGAGAATGCAGCAGATGTGAGTGATGAACATGGAGAGAGGTTCCATCAAGATATAGCGTCAATGGAAAACAGGTACAAGGGAAAATGGAGCCCTGCTATGCTGGCTGACTTCTGTTGGAACCTGAAGCGTGACACGCCTGAGACGTCTTATAAAAGAAGAAGTAAATAATAGATTGTAGGTTAATACATCATATAAAGCTAACAAACATGCCGATTCATTATATATTAATTAAATAAATACAATGAAGACATTTAATCTGACTTTGGGAGCAAAATACATTTATGGAACCTTGGAAATCTCTATTAATTGCATAATTATTAAAACAGCGATTTACAAAAAATCGTGACGTGGCATGAAATTTTTGTTATCAAATTTGAATTCAGCACACTGAACTTCATAATAAAACGCACATGAGAACTATGTTTTTTTCTTAATCCTGAAATTTGTTGTACAGTGTAATCATTCACCTAACCATAACCCACCTAACTTTAACCCTTAACCCTAACCAAATTTTTTTTTTTGGAAATGAAATATAGTTATCCAAGTACCTGGAGGGATAGGGTATCAGAATATATATGGTTATGGGGATCTTTCTGCAAAACCCCAGGAGGAGTTCGTGATCAAACAAACAAACAAACAAACTGACAGACAGACAGAGGCAACTACTTTATTATAATATATATATATATATATATACATATATAATATACATATACATATATATATATATATATGTGTGTTTATATATATAAACATATATATATGTATGTATATATATATATACATACATATATATATATATATATATATATATGCATGAGAAATCACATAAACTCGTGATTCTAAATATGCGGAAAAACCACCAAGGAAAAAGAAAAACTGATGACCAAGCGCTTTCGTCTATTCAGACATCCTCAGGGTACATAGAAAAGAAAAAGTACACAAGAATATATACAAAGAGTATGAGGTCAGGGAAGGAACCAGGAGAGGTTGCGAGGATCTAATGTCAACCTGACCCGTTCGCGGCAGCGGACGTTTGGGCTACTACTTTTTTCACAATAAAATTGTCTAACTTATACATACCATGACTTAAATTTAAGTTATTGACAAATGTATCTTTGATCAGACTGGATTCTATTATATTTCTCGTCAAATATGACTTATCTTTAACAATTTCTTTAGCACCCTCCCAATTTATACAATGATTAAAATCCCTTAGGTGAATAAATAAGGCATTAGACATTTGCCCACTCTTGACGCTATACTGATGTTGTTTTAACCTTACTTTTAATTCTTTTCCAGTCTGACCAATATAGCATTTGTCGCAATTTTTACATGGAATTGAATATATACATCCTTCTTCCTTATATGGAGAGTTTTTAATTAAAAGACTTCTAACTGTATTGGAGTTCTTAAATGCTACTTGAATGTTGAAAGTCTTAAGAATATGTGGTAGTTTGACGAAATTCTCGTTGAAAGGCAGTACAAGTAGGTTCTTTACATTAAAAGTTTTACTAGCTTTTTCCTCGTAGAAAGATTTCTTAGCCGATTTATAAGAAATCTCCACGAGGTGCTTAGGATATTTTAATTTTGAAGCTATGTTAGATATTCTTAAGAGTTCATCATCCAAAAACTCCGGACTGCAAATTCTATGGGCTCTCAGAAACATTGATGACAACACTGACATCTTTGTCCTGCAATGATGAGACGAATAAAAATGTACGTATGAAAGAACATTGGTGGGTTTTCTATAGACATCAAATTTGAAGGACCTTTCCTTTCTGTAAATCATTCTGTAAATCATTTATTTATTTATTCCTTTATTTATTCCTTTATTTATTTACTCATTTATTTATCTATTTATTTTCTTTATCTATTTATTTATTTATCTATTTATTTATTTATTTATCTATTTATTTCTTAGTATATTTATTTCTTTATTCAATTATCCGTTTATCTATTACGCATTTTATTTTATTTTTACTTATTTATCTATTTATCTATTTGTTTAGTTATTCATTTATCTATTAATTTATCCGTATTTATCTATTCATTTATTTTCTTGATCTAACCAT
>NC_134783.1:15504231-15511731 GCF_046742065.1 Oratosquilla oratoria
GGAAGAAAAGGAGATGAAAAGGAGGACAATATTCAGGAGTAGAAGACAGAAATCGAAATAGACAAAGAAAACCAAAAGGAAAGAAAGAGGACATGGTAAAGTGGGAAGGGAGATTGTGCAGTGAAAAAGAGACCATGGCATGGGACGGTGCCCCCCGAGTGTAGGTAACCCTTACACTCCCTTCCCTTGACTGGGCCTCATAGGGAGTTAGTTGGGGAGTGAGAGGGAGAGGGGCAGAACTCTCCAGCGAAGTATAGTGCTAATCCCGTTGGGTCCTGATACTCAGCGTTCTTGGCGTACCGTCCAGCAACATTAGGGAGATGCCCTTCACCTAACCTCCTCTTCCTCCTCCTCCTCCTCCTCCTTCTCCTCCTCCTCCTCCTCTTCTTCCTCCTCTAGCACTTCCCCTCCTCCTCCTCCTTCCCTTCATCCTCCTCCTCTTCCGCCTCCTCCTTCTCCTTCCCCCCCCAACGCGCTTACGTCGGCGTCTTGGAGCGAGGCCATTCTGTGTTAGACCTTAATTTCCTTTTTTTTTTATTATTATTATTGTCAAGGTCGTCGATGGTTCTACGACATTTAATATAAGGTTTGCGAGTCCAAAGGTTATTTTCCATTAATATATAGAAGCTAAAAATAAAAGGTCATTATACGACAGGCCGTATCTGACCTTGCCCTGATCTTAGAGTCTTCGTTATCAGGTCAGGAGAGGTCAACTGTTGGTGATCTCAGATCACATGTATCTGGTCTATGGTAACATGTGCACGTGACCATCTACCCCTTTTTCCATATGATTTTCATCAACTGTTGTGAGTTCCATTGAGTAGAAACGACTTTGGTTACAATCTTTTGCTTTTCGAATCTTCAAATATCATATTACCTTTGCGTCATATAGTGAGAAGATAAATTACGGACTAAAAGAAGTTTAACCAGTACGAATGACGGATTCATTGTTGAAATATTCTTAGGGAAGTCTAGAACACTGTAAACGACGTCTTCTTTAAGCTATTCAGATTCACAACATTTGGTAAAATTTGGCCAAACGTGTGAAATGGGTGTAAGATACTTTCACAACCTCAAGTTCATCTTTTGTCCTCTTCATCTTTTACACATTCTTCTAGCACAACATAAACTATGATTCTATACATAGAATATTTAGATCATCTTGGACAAGCCTACTTGGAATAAAGAAGATATTGGGAGATGATTTACTTATTCTCTTCGCATTTCTCTTCCATTTTACTTTAGCATTGCAGGGAATAAACGAAAATAGATCGAAAACGCTTGGGCCAACTTCCTTGAAAGAAAGAAGGGAAAGAGGAGATTATTGACTTATTGTCTTCTTACTCATACCACATTTTCTACCAACATGGCGTGGTCTATGTGAATAGAGCCCTTGGGATAAAGTAAAAAGGGGGGAGAGGGGGAAGGTTATTTATGATTTTTTTTGTCTATTATCCTTTAGGAGTCCACGGTTTCTTTAGGATGTCTATGGATCCCCCCAAAATGATAAAAATCTACTCTCTTACAACGACACATTCTCACAATGTCATTGGTCCCATTGTACTTTTCCATAGATTCTTTGTTTTTTATTTTCTGACGATAAGACCCCACTTAAAGCCCACTTTAATAAACTCTTACGGGGAAAGGAAATTGCCTCGGCTTATTGAGGAAGAGGATATTTCACCATATTTTTCATATACACACACACACATATATACATATATATATATATATATATATATATATATATATGTATATATATATGTATATACATGTATATATTTTTATACATTCTTTTTTAGAACAAATGAGTATTATTTGTATCACTTTGTATCATTTATGATCTTGCTTTCTTGTCGTAAAGACGAATGTCTCAAATCGATTCTCAATAGCCAATAGTGATTGTCACTTGTCCTGCTGCAGTGTCACATAATCCTTTTCCTTTTTCATCTTTTCCGTGCCCTTCTTCTTCTCCTTCTCCTTCTCCTCCTTTATTTCCTTCTTCTCCTTGTCTTTTTTTACTCTTAATTTTCCTTCTCATTCTTCTTCTCTTCCTCATCATCATTATCATCATCTTCCTCCCTGTTCTTAAATTTCTCTTATTCTACCTCTAACCACTTTAGTATGAGTCAAATTATCGCGCGCAGCATCGGCTGCCATATGTACGATGTATCACCCTAGTCGCATTATAAAATATGAAGTCAATCGTGTATTACACGCTCTTTTTCATTCTGAGTAATAATAAACACCGAAAACGTGATCAAACCAGTTCACAGAATCTGGGGGTAACTTATGTACAACTACAAAAAATATATATAACCAAGACGCCGACGGCGGCATTCTCGTGTACCCTATCACCCCTCATGACGCCTACGTAGGGCCCATCGTACCGAATAGTCTTTACGTCTTCAGTACAACATTGTCCCCCAGGGTAGAAACGCTGGTTATAGGCAACGGAATACAAATACTTTCCTCTTCTTTCTTCCCTCTCCCTCTTCTCACTCCTCCTATTCCTCCTCTTCCCAATCACTGGCAACTATTAGTCGGTTCAATTTCTTTTTCAGTTTAAGTTCTTATTTCTTATATTCCTTTCTTAATGTGCCAAATACATAGTCTGGCAGTTTACCTTTCCACTCCTCAGGAATTGCTTTATGAAATTCACTTTTCTTTTCACTGGAAATTTTAAAAGAATCACTCACTTCGGTCTTCACAATGTCAATGTGTTTCTTTAGTATAATCCTTTCAAATTCTTCAAATGGTTTTGACGCCGTTTCACTAATCTCTTGGTAAGTAATGATCTTGGCATTACTTGTTCATCCAAACAGTTCTTCAAAAATTTGAAGCAAAGTTTCAGTTTATTTGCCTTTATAAGTGAAGAGCATAATGAAGTGACAATGGGTTTAAGTCCAGGAGAGTATAAAGAAAATTCTTGGAGATGACGTGTGGTATCCATTATGCGAATAAATAAAAAAACACGTGATTCACAAAATGTGAAATAAAACCAATTGGTAACATTATTAAGTGATGAAGAAACGTATGTGAAGGTAAACAATAACCCATTAGAGATGGTGAACAGTGAGTTCAATAAGAAAAAATTAAGAAATTGCTAGTTGGAAACAATGAACTTATCAAACAAGTTGTATCGTTGTCACCGTCATTACCTTATATGTACGGTTTAATTAAAACTCACAAAATCAATAATCCAGCTAGACCTACCATTTGCTCTATTGGTTCTTGTACTTACAAGGTGTCCAAGTGGTTGGTGTCGCTATTAAACCCTCTTGTAGGTACTATTTCCCATTCCCATATAAAAAACAATATTGATCTCATCGAAAAGCTATCTTGTCAAAATCCCTCCTTTGATTTTAATCTTGTTAGTTTTGATGTTAATAGTTTATTCACTCGAGTTCCCGTTTTAGATTTGTTAATATATTTAGAAGATGAATTGTAGAAATATGATATGCCTCTGCCGGTCCAGACAATAATCAGTCTCATTGAATTATGTGTGTTAGATTCAAAATTTGAATTTAATGGTAAATTTTATATGCAAAAGTTTGGAAGGGAATGGGGAATCCTTTATCTCCTGTTTTAAGCAACTTGTATATGGAATTTTTGAAAGAGATATTTTGCCTAAAATTATTCCTAACAAAGCCATTTGGCATAGATATGTTGACGATATATTGTGTATGTGGCCTATTGACCAACCTTTAGACAATTTTTTATTAAAGTTAAACAGTTTGGTACCATCAATTAAATTTACAAAAGAAATTGAACAGAACAATAGTCTGCCCTTTTTGGATGTTATGATTTATAGATTTGGTAATAAGTTTAAATTAGATGTTTACAGGAAACCTACCAATGTCCTTTCTTATATTCATTATTATTCTTATCACCACCTTAAGACTAAAGTATCAGTATTCACTTCAATGTTTCTAAGGGCCTTTAGAGTTTGTTGCCCAGAATTTTTAGACCAAGAAATTGAAACCATTTATGACATTGGTAATAAATTGAAATATCCAAAACACTTAATTGACGTAGCTCAAAACACAGCAAAGAATTTTTTTTATAGTCTTACTCATAATCAGCAATTCAGTTTTAAGAATATTTTAACCCTCCCTTTTCATCAATTTTTTTTTTAGTTTAACTCGTACTTTTAATAAATTTGGTGTCCAAGTTGTCTTTAAAAATAACAACACTGTTAAAAACAGGTTGATTAAAAATTCAACTGCTTGTAATGAAGGCTGTATTTATAGTATCCCTTGCAAAAATTGTAACTTTAATTATATTGGACAAACAGGCAAAGATTTAGAATTGAGAATAAACCGACATTAATATAACATCAGAACAGGCAAGTTTCAAGTGGGTTGTTTTTGCATTTAAGGGATTTTAATTATTGTATTGATTGGGATAACACAAAGAAAACTGTTTTAAGTAAGGACATTAAGGAGAGGAATATCATAGAATCATGTCATATAAAAGCTTCATTTGAGAACAACATGAATATGAGCATGGGAATGTATAAATTAGATAACTTTATAGCATACAAAATTGTTGACAGTAGCCGGCTCAAACGTCCGGCAGTGCTGAGAGAGTGAGGTCAAAATGGACCTGTCCTAATTCCCCCTAGTGTGCTTCTTTTGTATATATATATATATTGTCACTGTTTCCTTACTCTGTACCTTTGAAAATGTCTTAAATAGACGAAAACATTCGGTTACCTTTCATTTTATTTTCCAAGTGGTTTTATTTCACACACACACACACACACACACACACACACACACACACACACACACACACACACACACACACACACACACACACACACACACACACACACACACACACACACACACACACACACACACACACACACACACACACACACACACACACACACACACACACACACACACATATGATCATTTTTATACTAGTCGCATGTAGGAATCGAACCCACTGCTTTCAGCCACCTGTAAAAATGATCAGATTGATGTAGTTGTCACTAACGAATTTCTCTCATTATATATATATTATATATATATATATATATATATATATATTTTATATATATATATATATATATATATATATATATATATACAAATATATATATGGTGATTGAAAAGTAACTTGGCATTATGAATTAACAATAGAATTTCTGTTTCTATTACAAATTTATTGAAAACAAATAAAACATGTTATCTATAGCATGGAAAAAAAGGTAATCGTCATATATATATATATATATATATATATATATATATATATGTATATATGTATGTATATATATATATATATACATATATATATATATATATATGTATATACATACATATATATACATATATATATATATATATATATATATATATATAATTCATTTCACACACACATGTGTGTGTATATCTATATTCACAAATATATTAATGCACGCATATCATCATACGTGCGTATACATATACACGTACACATACAAATCAATCCTATTCCACCAACCACTACCTGGTGGAGCCGTCTCGACGCCGTGGTCGTTCTTCGGAACACAGTCGCTGTATCAAGCGAGTTCACAGTAAGGAGGTCCATTTCCATCAGGCCCTGTCGGTGCCAAATGCCAAGGGCGTCACGGCTTGGCACAGGATTATACCTGCGAGGGTCGTGGTGCCGCTCTTATGACAGTGGTGAGTTTGTTGTGTCGCGAGCGGTCTGATCGGCGGGAGACTTCGGGGAGACATCGGCGACGGTGATGGCGCATGCTTTCTATGTAAAAGGTTTTGCCTTGATTGAATATTTCTGCTACAGATGGGATGGGTGTGGGTGTGGGTGGCAGGAGGGTGGGGTAGCTTTACTTGTTTTCTTCCTCGCTTGCATGGTAGTGTATTTGTGCAGTATATGCAAATGGACACATGTGAGCACGCACATGCAGACGTGTGTGTGTGTGTGTGTGTGTGTGTGTGTGTGTGTGTGTGTGTGTGTGATTCACCATGGTCTTGTATCACGTGTTGGACTCGTGATCTACAGCTATTACCCTCCCGGAAGAGAGCTCAGAGCTCATATATGACCGATCTCTAGGTACTACTGTGACCTTACACGCACACATATACCCAACTCCCCGCTCATGAGAGTTGGAGTAACGACTTGCAGCGCATCGACACTGAAATTATTTCACTCCTGGGTAGGATTCGAACTAGCACCGATGTAGTGGCGGCCGCGATACCTACCACTGCGCCGTCGAGTGTGTGTGTGTGTGTGTGTGTGTGTGTGTGTGTGTGTGTGTGTGTGTGTGTGTGTGTGTGTGTGTTTGTGTGTTTGCGATTACTTTATCGAAGTAATATACCGAAAAAGATTGTGGATAAGTGATTACATCTCCTCAACATGATCATAAATCACTTGCTGGTCTCGTGATTGACGTCTATCGACCTTTCAGGATGAGAGCTCGGTCAAGAATAGGAACATGACCAAAATAGACAGAACAGAAAAGGAGAGCTTAATGGAGAAGAGAAACATAAGGAAGAGGAGGAAGAAGAAGAGCAGGAGGAGGAGGAGGAGGAGGTGAAGGAGGAAGAGGAGGAGGAGGAAGAGGAGGAGGAGGAAGAGGAGGAGGAGGAAGAGGAGGAGGAGGTAGCAAGTAGCTGTGGGACTTTGGGATAGAATGATCTAGGAGATGAAGACAAGAGCGAGATCCAAGATAAAAACAATGAAGGGGAACGCGACTTGGCTGGGGAGCGGATGTTGGGCAAAGGGAAGGGAAGGGGCTTAGTACGAGGGCAAGGGAGAGTAGAGGAAGAGGAGGGGAGGGAAGAGGAAGGGAAGAGGAGGGTAAGGGAGAGTTAAAGGATTAGGTGTGTTTCAGCATTGTGGTGTAATGCCTGACATTTATTTTGTATTATTTGTTTATTTGTTTGTTATTATTTGTCTGTTTGTTTATTATTATTATTTGTTTGATTATTATTTGATATTATTTGTCTGTCAATTTATTATTATTTACTATTTACCTGTTTGTTTATTATTTAACTTTACCTATTTGTTTATTTATTTATTTATCTATCTATTTATTCTATTTGTTATTATTTGTATTATTATGATTCTTATTTATTTATTTATCTATTTATTTACTTATTTATTCATTTACTTATTCATTTATTTATTTATCATTATCAAATATTTTTTTCGCATCCGACCTAGTTATGGACCAAAAGGTCTCCTGTCGGCATGTTCCACCTTTGTAATTCTTTTTTAATTCCTGTCTTTCGCCAAGTGATTTTAATCACTTAAGGAAAGCTTCTCCCTCTTTAAGGGTCATAGACTTTATTGGTGAAGAAAACGAGGGAAAAAAAAAAAAAAAATTCTGGCTAATGTAGAGAAACAGGAGGTAAATTATACAAACAAGAATAAATAGAAACAAATAATCTATAAGTAACTAGAAATAGATAAATAGATATGTATAAAGAGATGAATAGATAGGTAAATGAGTAGATAAATGAATAAATAGTAATTAAA
>NC_134783.1:15514231-15516731 GCF_046742065.1 Oratosquilla oratoria
GAGGACGAGGAGGAGGAGGAGAAGGAGGAGGAGAATGAGGAGGAGGAGAATGAGGAGGAAGAGAAGAAAGAGGAGAAGGAGGAGAAGGAGGAGGAGAAGGAGGAAGGGAAGAAGGAGGAGAAGGAGGAGGAGAAGCAGGAAGAGAGAAAGAGTAGAAGGAGGAGAAGGAGGAGGAGAAGGAGGAAGAGAAGAAGGAGGAGAAGGAGTAGAAGGAGGAGGAGAAGGAGGAAGAGAAGAAGGAGGAGAAGGAGGAGAAGGAGGAGAAGGAGAATGAGAAGGAGGAGAATGAGAATGAGAAGGAGGAGGATAAGGAGGAAGAGAAGGAGGAGAATGAAGAAAAGAAGGAGGAGAAGGAGGAAAAGGAGGAAGAGAAGAAGGAGGAGAAGGAGGAGAAGGAGGAAGAGAAGAAGGAAGAGAAGAAGGAGGAGAAGGAGGAGAAAGAGGAGGAGAAGGAGGAGGAGAAGGAGGAAGAGAAAAAGGAGGAGAAGGAGGAGAAGGAGGAAGAGAAGAAGGAGGAGAAGGAAGAGAAAGAGGAGGCGAAGGAGGAGGAGAAGGAGGAGGAGAAGGAGAAGGAGAGGGAGAAGGAGAAGGAGAAGGAGGGGGAGGAGGAGGAGAAGGAGGAGGAGAAGGAGGAAGAGGAGAGGGAGGAGGAGAAGGAGGAGGAGAAGGAGGAGGAGAAGGAGGAGGAAGAAAAGGAGGAGGAGGACAAGGAGGAAGAAAAGGTAGGCGTAAGAGGAAGGGGAGGAGAAGGAGAAGGAGGAAGAAAAGGAGGATGAAGAGGAGGAAAAGAAGGAGGAGTAGAAGGACGAGGAGGAGAAGGAGAAGGAAAAAGGAGAAGGGGGAGTAGGGGGAGGAGAAAAAAGAAGAATGAAGAAGAATAGGAGGAGGAGGAGGAGGAGGAGGAGGAGGAGGAGGTGAAGGAGTAATAGAAAGAGGAGTAGGAGGAAGAGGAGGAGAAAAAGAAGGAAGAGAAGGAGAAAGAGGAGGCGGAGAAAGAGGAGGTGAAAGAGTAAGAGAAAGAGGATTAGGAGGAAGAGGAGGAGGAGGAGGAGGAAGCGGGGAAGGAGTAAGAGAAAGAGTAGGAGGAGGAGGAGGAGGAAAGGGAGGAGGAGGTAGAGGTGGAGCATTGGTAGAGGAATAGGAGGATGAGGAGGAATGGTAAAGGGATAACAGGAGAAGGAGGAAGAGGAAGAGGAGGAGGAATGGTAGAGTGATAAGAGGATGAGGATGAGGATGAGGATGAGTAATGGTAGAGGGATAAGAAGAGGTGGATGACGATGAGGAGGAATGGTTAAGGGATAAGAGGGGGAGAAGGAAGAGGAGGAGGAGGAGGAGGAAGAAGAGGAGGAGGAGGAGGAGGAGGAGGAGGAAGAGGTGGAGGAGGTCGAGCATTGCTAGAGGAATAGGAGGATGAGGAAAATAGTAGGGAGATAAGAGGAGGAGGAGGAGGAAAAGAAGAAGGAGGAGGAGGAATGGTGGAGGAATAGGATAATAAAGAACGGGAGGAGTTAGTGGATTTAGAAATGAAAGAAGGAAAAGTTGAGGATGAAGAAGAGGAGTTGACAGAGTTGGAAGAGTAGAGGGATGGGTAGATATAGGAGGAAGAAAACTAGTACTAGGGAAACATAGAAAAGGGAGAGTACTAGGAAAACATAGTAAAGGGATAGTACTAGTAAAACATAGATAAGGGATGTAACGAGAGGTCACGATCAAATAATATCGGGAAAATTGCAACATTGCTACGTGTGTTTCTTTGACGAAGAAAAAATAGAAAATATGAAAATTGAGACCGAAAAGAAAGGGTTACGTTGGTGCAAAAGAGTACTTGGAGAGGAAAAACTATAACATGGAGGAGGCAAAAGTATCCATGAGGAACAGAACGTGACAGATGAGGTACTTGAGAGTGTTTGAAGAGACAGAAAACTTGAAGGACGAAGACGAATAAGAATAAGAAGAGCTCATCAATGAATTCAAGTTAATGTATGAGACTTACATGATAATCTCAGTGTGTGTTTGTGTATATGTATATATGTATGTGTGTGTGTGCGTATGTGTGTATGTGTGTTTACCTAATTTTATTTACTTAGGTGTAGTATGTAAGAAGAGTAACTTGTGTGTGTGTGTGTGTGTGTGTGTGTGTGTGTGTGTGTGTGTGTGTGTGTGTGTGTGTATGTGTGTGTTCGTAGGGTCGTTCCACAATCTAACAAAATTAACTTTAATCCTAAAATACAACAAAGTATAAGACTGACTTCAAGAGGCTAATGAGAATTACATGTTGACTATCTTCAGCCTGGGAATCATCTTTATTTGAATAAGAATTTCCTCCTGTTTGGCAACAAGTGTATCAGGACCATACATCCATGTTGAAAGATCCATATACGGGTTCCTTGTATTCCCATCCCTAAAATGATTACCCTCTATTTTGCTAACGTGGAAGGTTAACCCGGGAGAATTTTACCCCCCTAAAATATATATATATATATATATATATATATATATA
>NC_134783.1:15524231-15526731 GCF_046742065.1 Oratosquilla oratoria
TGACCACCTCGTTCGACGGTGGCACTTTTGTTTCTCTCATGGTTAGCGCCAGTTGGCTATTTCATATTCATCTTCATGATGGGCGAGAAGATTCATTCCAATTGCAGCATTGTCTTGAATTCTTTTTATAAACAAAGAAACAGCACAAATCAGCCTGGTCGCCGGTGGTCGGAAATAGGTACCCTGGTTCGACTGGGCTCTTAAGGTGCCTAAGCTTGTCTTCGTATGGAAACTTACTCGATCTTTTGATCACTAGCCGCGAAAGCATGGTAACTGATGTAGAAGTCGGTGAATCTGTTGCAAATAGTGATCACAACCTAGTTAGATTCAAACTCCTAAACAATTCTAGAATAGATACTTGTGTTTCTAAAATACCCGATTTCAGTAAAGCTCAGTTCATAGAACTACGGCAGGAGCTTCAGCTTACAGATTGGGAGGCAAAATTAAACGAAAGACCAGTAGATCAGATGTGGGAAATATTTCAAAATACGCTCACTAAGATGATTCAAACTTACATTCCTTTTAAGGACAGACGTCCCCCAAATCAGGCTCGCCCAAAGTGGCTCGACAAAGAAACTGAAAAAAGTATTGCTAAAAAGAGACAGGCTTATAAGAAATGTAAGTGCTCGGGTGCATCTAATGAGTATGAAAGTTATGTATCAATACAGAGAGATTTAAAAAAGACAATAAGAAAAAGAAAACGACAATACGAAATGAACATCGCTGATAAATCCAAAGAGAATCCCAAAGAATTCTATAGTTACATTAGAGATAAAAAGGTTGTTAGGAATCACATTGGTCCACTATTATCTGCTGACGGTCAACTTGAATATTCAAATGAAGGAATGTGTAATATCTTAAACAATTATTTTAGCTCGGTATTCGTAAACGAAACACCTCAAGGTGAATTCCAAACTGAAACCTGTGAAAAGTCTAGGGTAAACTTACTCACTACGGTAAATATAACAAAAGAAAAAATTAAAAGGTGTATAGACAAACTCAAAGTTAATAAAACACCAGGGTCTGACAGTTGACATCCAAGAATCTTAAAGAAAAATGAAAAAGTAGATTATTGTTCCAGTAGAAATTATTTTCAAGAGATCCATCATATCCGGAGATGTTCCAAGAGAATGGAAGCTACCTAACGTTACTTCAATATTCAAAAAATGTGACAAAAGAAATAACTACAGGCCTATAAGCTTGACTTCAATCGTAGGAAAAATTATGGAAACTATCATCAGAGATGTTATCGAACATCATTTAGAAAGTAACCGTTTGATAAATGATAGCCAGCATGGTTTCAGACGGAAACGTTCTTGCGTGACTAACTTACTCGAATTCTACAATACAGTTATCTCGAATTATGACAAAAGAAACAATATAGATTTAGTATATCTAGACTTTGCAAAAGCTTTTGATACCGTCCCACACGAAAGACTACTTACTAAATTAGCTTTGCATGGAATAAGCGGTAGCCTATTAGGTTGGACTAGTAATTGGTTGAAGGGTCGAAAACAGAGTTGTTTTAAATGGAAAAACTTCTGGATGGAAAAGTGTTGCAAGTGGAGTTCCTCAGGGTTCCGTTCTTGGGCCACTTCTATTCATAGTATATATAAATGATATAGACCATGGACTAAAATCTACTGTTTCCAAATTTGCTGATGATACAAAACTGTGCGGAGTGGCAAATGATCACTCAAACCAATTAGATATTCAAGAAGATTTAGATCAATTACAGCAATGGTCTGAAAAGTGGCTAATGAAATTTAACACAAGTAAATGCAAGGTAATGCACATAGGTAAAAATAACAGTAAGTACGATTACAAGTTATTTGGAAATTCGTTAACAAAAGTGGATAGTGAAAAAGATCTCGGCGTAATTATCAGTAACGACCTCAAATCATCCAAGCAGAGTATATCAGCCTCTGAGAAAGCAAATAAGATTCTAAGACTGATTGCGCGATATTTTGATTTCAAAAGTCCATCACTCATTAACAAGCTATATAAATCGTTAGTTCGTCCACATTTGGAATATGCTGTTTCCGTATGGTCACCGAATCTCATTAAAGACATTGACAGACAGGAAAAAGTACAACGGCGAGCCACAAAACTGATTCCAAATATCAAAAATAAATCATACGAAAATCGACTAAAACATATGAATCTGTTTTCCCTAAAAAAGCGTAGACTCAGAGGTGACTTGATACAGGTCTTTAAAATTCTAAAGGGAATTGACATCAAAAGTGACCAAATTTTCACATTGAATGAGAATCAGACAAGAAACAATGGTCTCAAACTGTCCGGAAATAGATTCAATTTGGAAGTAGGTAGAAACAACTTTGCCAACCGTGTAGTAAATGAATGGAATAAACTTCCTGCACAGGTAGTGCAATGTAGTTCAGTTCGAAGCTTTAAGAATCATTTAGATAAATACCTAAGTAAGATGCTGTAATGATTATGATTTATCTTATATTATTTGTTTTTGTTTTGTTATCATGTC
>NC_134783.1:15534231-15541731 GCF_046742065.1 Oratosquilla oratoria
ATTTACTTTTGGAGGATGAAGGTTATGTCTCAGTGAATGAGGATATGTTTATCTGACTCTCGCTAAGGTTATATTGGTCGGAAGGAAGTAGAGAAGTTTTGATAGCTATGCGGAAAGGAGTTCTTATTGGAAATGGGCCATTTTAACCTCCACTGGTAGATACATGACGTCCTGCATCTTCAGGGGCGAGAGCTAGAGTGCATGTTTAATTGCGTCGGACGCAGAGTCATGGGATGAGACTTGCGTTTTGGTGATTGGTGTGTGTCTGTGATAGGTGGGTTGTGGATGGGAGGTGAGATTGGGTCGAGGTTCAGTTTGACCTTTCTCAACTTCTCTCCATGTATGGTGAAGGTGGTGTGATCGGAAGGATCTGTTAGTAGGAAAACATTGTTAGGGAGTGAACTTGTGACTATGAAGGGGCCTAGGAATTTGGGTTTGAGTTTGTTTGTTCTACTTGAGTCTTTTACCATGACTGTGTCGCCAGGTGCTATGTCAAGTGGAATTGACCGTTTGTGTTGTTTTGTCTTTGTCTTTTCCTGGGCTTCTTTCAGGTTTGCTCTAACTTTTTTTGTAAATTGTTTGCATACCTCTTTTGATGCAGTGTGCGAGGTTATCTAGGTTGTATAAGGGTGGGGGTGGTTGGTTGAATATTTGGTAGGGTAGGCGCATTGGTTTGCCGAAAATGATCTCATGTGGGGACATCTTTGTTGCGGAATTGACTGTGCTATTTATACTGGCTTGTACCTGTGGTAGCCAATCTTCCCAACTGTCCATGAGGTCATTGACCAATGGTCTGAGAATCTCTAGGACCTTGCGATTTGTTCGCTCAGTCAGACCGTTTCCCTGGGGGTGGTATGCAGTGGCAAATGTTTGGTCAATGTTGTAGAGGTGTGCTATTTCGCGCATCACCTCATTTTTGAATTCTGAGCCATTGTCAGATAACATTGTGTGTGGTATGTTGTATCTACAAAAGATATTGTTGACTAGGGTTTTGGCTACAGTCTCTGCTGTTTTGTCTTGGAGTGGTATTAAGATTGTGTATTTAGAGAAATAATCAACTGCTGTGAGTACATAATTGGAACCTTGATGGCTCGTTGGCATTTTCAGTAGGTCAATGCCAAGTGTTTCCCATGGCTCAGCAGGGAGTGGGATATCTTTTATGTTGATTTCCCTCAGGTTAGGGCCTCTGAATTGGTTGCAAGTTTATACAAGAATCTATGTGTGTGGTTATGTCTCTTTTCATGTTGGACCAGTAGTAAGTGTGTCTAGCAGTGTTTAGTGTCTTATCTCTGCCCGAGTGGCCTCCCATTGCACTGTCGTGCAATATGTGTAGGAGCTTGGGGACTAGGGCTCTGGGGATAACAGTAACCTCTCTTGTATTAATGGTTCTCCTTATGACTCCGTCGACCAGATTGAGTTCCTCAATAGGGACAGGTGGTCGGGAGTGTAAGGGGGTTTGTGAAATGAGATGTTGTTTTATTGGGGACCATATTGGGTCTCTGTCCGTTTCATATATGAGTTGTTGCATAGGTATGCATATGGTTTGGGTTATGGGTGTGATGTGGTTTTGTCTGCTTAGGCAATCTGCCACTACGTTAGCTTTCCCAGCTAAGTATACGATCATGGGATCGTAATCAAGGAGAGTTGTTTTCCATCTAGCAACTCTCCCATGTAAGTCTTTGGAGTTAAAAAGATAGACTAGGGGTTGGTGGTCTGTTAGTATGGTAATCTTGTAGCCTAAAATGAGGTATTTAAAGTGTTTTAGTGCCCATATGATTGCAAGTCCTTCTTTGTGTGTAGTTGAGTAGTTATTTTCAGTTTTATTTAGTTACTCTACTTGCGTAGGCTATGGCGTGTTCTTTGCCATTGTCATCTTTCTGTTGTAGGACTGCGCCTATTCCTTTAGAGGCGTCTGTGTAAAGAAAGAATTCTTTCTTCATGTCAGGGAAAACTAGTACAGGGGCTGTGGTGAGTGTGTGTTTGAGAGTGTCGAAACTTTGCTGTTCTGTTTCTGACCATTGAAATGGCTCGCCTTTCCTTGTGAATTTGGTCAGAGGGGAAGCAATATCAGCAAAGTTTCTGATAAAGTGTCTGTAGTAGGAGGCTAACCCTATGAAACTTCTTGTTTCATTTGCGTTTCTGGGGGTTGGGAAATTGTTTATTGTATCTATTTTATCTGTGGTTGTGTGAATCCCTTTTGCATCCACTTTATGGCCTAGGAAGATGAGTTCCTTCATGAGGAATCTACATTTCTTTAATTGAATCTTTAATCCCGTATTTTTGAGACGTTTGATGACAAAGTGTTAAGTTGGTCTCTTTCTGTGGGACTATATATAATGAGGTCGTCTAAATAGACGAATAATGAGACTCCTATCATGTCACTGAAAATGCGGGTCATCAACCTTTGTTGGGTTGAGGGGGCATTCTTAAGGCCAAAGGGCATACGCTGAAAGTTGAAATGCCCTTTATCAGTGGAGAATGCAGTTACGGGTTTTGATTCCTCTGTTAGTTCGACCTGCCAGAAGGCTGACTTGAGGTCTATTGTGGAAAAAACAGAGTTCCCGTTGCCAATGCATTGTAGTACATCTTGCATGGCGGGGAGGGGGTGTGGGTCAGATTGAGTTAGGTTATTGACTTTCCTGAAGTCAACAACAGGGCGTAAGGTTCCGTCTTTCTTAGGGACCAAAAAGAGGGGACTGTTCCATGGGGAGTCTGAATGGGAAATTACGCCTTGGTGTATCATCTCTTGTACACTGTCATTGACTTGGGATTTCCTACTGTGGGGTATGCGGTAAGCGGGGGTGTATGAAGGGGGGGTGTTTGGGGGAATTTGGATGTGATGTTTGATTATATCACATTTGCCTAGTGGTTCGCCTTCTAAGGCGACAGCTGATCTATTCCTCTGTAGGAGAGCTAATAGCTCGTTATGACTTTCTCCGTCAGCTGATGTCGTGATTTGGTCTGGGGGGATAGGGGGAAGGGGTTGTGTTGGTCTTACTTGGTTGATGTGTTGCGGCAGTGGTTCCTGGATAGGGGAATTATGGAGATGGACTGCGCAGATGTTTGTATTCTTCCTGATTTTACGGTGTTGGTCTGACATGTTTGTTAACATAGCTAGTGTATGTTTATTTTCTGATATTGTGTCCCAGGAGGACTCAATGGTTATGTTGTTAATCCTGGACGTGTCTGAGTCGATTATGACGTCCTGATGGTCGATTGCACCGGGTATGTATAGTGGGACTGTTATTGAATGTCTAGGGGGTATGATGACTGTGTTAGACATCAGTGCCTTTGAGGTGACATAAGGTGGTGGTTGGAAGGAATAGCTGTTAGTGGGATTGGGAGTATTGAAGGAAGGTAGACATGAGAGATGTTGTGTGTCTGAGTCGGGTGTCTCAGGAACTGTTGACTCATTATTTACATCTCGGAAGGAGATTTTGTTAGTCTCAAAGTCTATCTTAGTTTTCCAAATCCTCAATGACTGTAATCCTATTATACCTTGTTGATCAAGACTCCATTCATCAGCTATGTGGAAAGGTGTGAAACCTACTTTGGAATCGTTCACTTCTATGCTCAGATCAACCATGTCGTGAAGTGAAATGGTACTCCCTTCTATTAGGAGTCCTTCCATATTGGAAAATTGAATTTGGGGTGGGTCATTTAATGCTTCATACAGAGCTCTTGGGATGATGTTCAGGTTTGTTCCTGTATCAACCATCATGTCAACTTTAAGTTGATCTAGACTCACTTCTAGGGTGAGGTATTTGTGTTGTGTATGAGATATTCCTATGGTGGTTTGGTGCGTGAGGCTGGTACACGTTCCCCCAAACGGTGATATTGGGTTGAGTGTGATGTGTGGGAGGGAGCTGTTTGTCGAGGGGCGTGTCGAGGGGTGGTGAATGGTTGGTTAGTTCTCTGATGAGGTTGTTGTTGTGTTTTCTGTAGGTAACATTCTTTGTTGGAGTGAGTTGATGTTTGGTGTAGGTTGCAGTATTTGATTGGATGTGTTGGTGTAGATAGGAGTGGGTGTTTAAAGGGGGGTGGAACTTGTTTGTTTTGATTCTGAACTTGACACTGAGCATTCGTATGTGAGGTAGTAGCATGCACTGAGCAAGGGATGGGGTGGTGTTGTACCTGTGGGTGTTGTTTTTGCTGTGTCCAACACTGGGCATCTGTGTGGGAAATGGTTCCATGAACTGAGCAAGGGATAGGGTGGTGTTGTACCTGCGTGTGTTGTTTTTGCTGTGTCCAACACTGGTCATCTGAGTGGGAAATGGTTCCATGAACTGAGCAAGGGATAGGGTGGTGTTGTACCTGCGGGTATTGTTGTTGCTGTATGCAGTCTTTTGTGTTGTGACTGTTTGATGAATGGTAGGAGCACCACTTAGAAGGTTGTCCTTGATTGGTGGGAGGGGGTTGCTGTGAGTGAAGGCTATTTAGTCTGGGGAGATGGTTGGGGGTATCTAAGGATACATTGCAAGCATTCATGATATCTAAGATATAGGTATAAGCTAGAGGATTTCTAGTGTCTAGTTCCCTTTTGGAGGCTTCCTTTAAACACTTTGGAGGGAGTTGGGAGAGATAGGAAGCTATTTCAAGGAATATTAGTAAGTGTTTTGTTGGCATTACATTTTGACCAAATTGGTCAGTGTGAGTCCAAGGAGAGTTATTCTCTAGGTCTTCTCTGACCTCTTTAATTCCGTTTGCAACGAAATCCATAATGTTAGTAATGGAATGTGGTTGGACTCTAGTGTTATTGAGGAAAGTGATGAGGAAGGAAATGTTGTTTGGTTGTTTGTTATGAAAGACCTTAAGAAGGTGGCGTTTATATTCCTGATATGTGATTCCACATGCAACTAAGCTGTCTAGCATCCTTGCCTTTGAACGGCAAATGTCAGATGGGTTTATTTTCTGACGGCACAAATTTATTTTATCTGTCTCAGAGTATTGGGGGTTCTTTGAAAAGAACAGGTCACATGCTGTCAAGAAGTCTGTAATGGATAGTCCACTATCTTGGGAAAAGGTTGGGATTTCTGTGAGGGGGTTATGGTTTGATAGTTGTTAATTATTGTTGGTTGAGGTTGTGGGTAAGGATAATATTGTGGGTTTGGAGGAAGGTTAGGTGGTGGTTGGTGGTATGGTGTGGAGTGGGTTTGACCAGATGGGGTATGGGGGGATGGAAAGGGGAAGTTTTGGTACTGCTGCTGAATGGGAGGGGGGTTATTATGTGTTGGGATATGGGGGTTGGTTTATAGGAGGTTTTGTTTGCATATTTGGTTGGATGGGAGGAATGGGTGGTTGTGATTGTGAGGGGTGAAAGGGGTCTACTTGAGGAGGCTGGTTGAAGGGCATGATATTAGGAGGAGCAACATGAGGAGTTGGTTGGGTGGGTTGTTGTGGTTGAGATGGGTTGGAGGTGTCTACTTGAGGAGGCTGGTTGAAAAAAGGTAAGACATCGTTCTCATAAAGAGGGTCTATTGGATTATCTGCATTAGGATTAGTTTTGTCAGGATTATTTAACTGGTCATTGGTTAACTGTTTAGAGGTATTGTCATCCTGTGGATATAGGTAAAAATGGTCTGGTTTGTCATTGTCAATTAAGTTTTCTGTGTGTATTTCCTCTGTGTCACTGGATATGTCATGTTGTTGTTTTTCTTCTCTAGACTTTGAGAAGACGCTATGTAAACTTTGTTTAATTTTGGATCTGGTGGCAAAGGCCATGTTGTTAAGTCATGTATTAGTTAACAGTTAGGTTTGATTTGTAATCTAAGAAAAAAAAACTGTTAAAATGTGAATGATAGGTATATATTAACTAAGGGTAATATGTTATGCTTAGATATTGGAGGGGGGGATATAGTATGTCAACGGCTATACAGTATAATGGGATTACATATGTAAAATCATAAAAATATGTATATACATATAATAATAATAAAATGTGGAAATAATATTATATAGGAAGTAGTTAATTATTGTGATATTATACTTATAATAGAATTAATTATGGTTGTTCATAAAAAAATTTACAGCAGTAAAATAGGTTACATTGATAAAAATGTATAAGTTCTATGTAAATATTAATGGGTAATATATAGTGAAAGCAATTAAGGGTTATTGCATATATATATATTTATTTAAAGATAGGCAAAATATGTTTAATGTTGAATTTTAAACATGTAAGAGCTATTTGTTTAAACAAGAATTACTTAACTGGAAGAATGCATATGAATGTGATATTATGTAATAGTCAAATCTAGTAAAAGTTATTGCATATAAAAAATATATGTTGTTTTTAAAAAAATTAGGCAAATTATAATTAGTGTTGAAACATATAATTATGAGAGCTACTGGTTATATTATGAGAAAGGTATAATAACCAAAAGAAAAAGGTGTATATATGCTATATACATACAGGGAAATTGTAATAATGTAATAATATTAACTGTTGAATATATATGTATATTGGTAATTGGCAGATTAAAGAGTATTACTTAATGATAATTTTTGGAGAGAAAAAATTCTAAATGACAATATGCTAATATAAGTGCGAGATTACATAGTTGTTATATGGCTAAGGTGTACGTGCGTTGAGCACGTGGGTATCTAAAGGCATGAAGGTTACCTTAATACCGTGCGTTGAAGCGATTGGTATTATGACGTGCAGCTGGGATATTTGCTGACGTTGCGATTCTCGGTGGAACGCGACACTCGGAGGAGGAGGTTGGTGGTGAGGGTGAGCGGATGAGGTCTGTGCACAAGCGATGGAAGTCCAGAGGGCTCGGTGAATGATGTTCGCATAGAAAAAAATGCGAGTATCAGGGATGGTTTGAATGGGTAATGTATGGTTATTATTACGGAATATATTGGTATTAATTGTAAGGATTTATGTTACCTTTATAATGTTGATTTTAGTAGTGGGAGATCGGCCTGTGACGATTGCCCGTGATGAATAGTGTGAACCAAGTTCTTGTTCTTGAGAGCGTTTTGTTCAGTGCGGTTATTTGTTCGTACTTGTATGTAGTTGGAGAAAAATGGACGGGTTTGAAGTTCACCGTAGAAGGTACACCGTAGTCTCTTCGAAGTAGTTGGGTTGCGGGGGTGCTGCCACCAGTGATGTAACCGGACGGGTGTAAAGGAATGGTTACTTTTCCATCAAAGGTCACTTGAAGACACAAATGTAACGGGACGATTGTAACTGTATGGTTACATCGTCACAATAAGGGTTCCACTGCACAAACGCAACTAAGTTTATGTTTCTTTAATGTCGTATCCAGTATAAATTTGGTTCAGACACTATTACACAGTCTTATCACTAAGGCACGTCACTAAGAACCGACGCTCCAAGGGGTGCGGGAGCTGGTTTTGGTGCCCGGAAACGATGAGTTAGCACTTATGACGTGTCATGTTCGCATAATCTTTAGAGTTTTATGCGAGCAAGATCACGGTCATCTCCTAAGGTTAGTATCCTGGGATTACAGGGTGTGATTTACTTAATAACTA
>NC_134783.1:15551731-15559231 GCF_046742065.1 Oratosquilla oratoria
GATAACTGTGTTGTAGAATTCGAGTAAGTTAGTCACGCAAGAACGTTTCCGTCTGAAACCATGCTGGCTATCATTTATCAAACGGTTACTTTCTAAATGATGTTCGATAGCATCTCTGATGATAGTTTCCATTATTTTTCCTACGATTGAAGTCAAACTTATAGGCCTATAGTTATTTGGTTTCTTTTTGTCACCTTTTTTGAATATGGGAGTAACGTTAGCTAGCTTCCATTCTATATTATGGTATATATACATATATATATATATGTATATATTTATATATATATATATATATATATATATATGTATATAATATATATATATATATATATAACGTATATTCTTATACTGAATATAGATATATATATATATATATATATATATATATATATATATATATATATATACATATATGTATGTATATACATATATATGCATTCATAAACACATGTATATATTATGGTAGATATACATATATATATGTATTATATATATATATATATATATATATACATATATATGTATATACATATATATATGTATATATACATATGTAAAAATGCATATGTATACATATATGTATATATATATACATACATATACATATATATATATATATGTATACACACACATATATATATTTATACATGTATACATATATATATGTATATATATATATACATATATATACATATATATATACATGTATGTAGGAGAAGAACATATCGTTGCTGGGTTCATACCATTCTCTGACAGCAAACTACGGTCTTTCCGCTATTGGTTACTTCTTGCTGCATTCTTCAGACATCAACGTCTTCATGCGTTACAGTGGCTTTATTGGTAACGTGCTCGTCTCATTTGCTTAGTTGTGAGTTCGAATCCCGCGCACCTTTCCGATTCTCTGCAGTGACTCTTACCTACCCGAACAGTCCACGAGCATAATAGGGCAAAGTTGACGGCTCCGGCCGCAGCTAGGCACCTCCTGGCGTAAGGTCTTAGCCATCTTGTGAGATCGTCATTGGATGGGCCGTATGTTTAAGTCATCTACAGTATATTTTCACATTCTTGGGGGAAATTATTTTCTCTTTGTCTAATACAATTTTGTTCTTGTTTTTTCTATGTTTTTCTTGTCGTTTCTATCTTCATAATCTGCTTTATCACCTCCCACATAATCTATATCAATTCTATACTCAGATTATTTTTTCATTCTTCCAAGGGTATCTCGTCTGGATTCGTGTTTTTTTTTATTCTTCATTTTCTTCTTACCTACTCCTCTACCTCTTTCTTTGTGATTTCAGTTTGGTCACCAGCAACCTCTTAGTATCCTTTCTCTCTCTCTCTCTCTCTCTCTCTCTCTCTCTCTCTCTCTCTCTCTCTCTCTCTCTCTCTCTCTCTCTCTCTCTCTCTCTCTCTCTCTCTCACTGTTTCTCTCTCTCTCTCTCTCTCTCTCTCTCTCTCTCTCTCTCTCTCTCTCTCTCTCTCTCTCTCTCTCTCCCTCTCCCTCTCTTCTTAGCAGTTTTTCAAACTTTTCCTTACACTTGTTTTGGCTGTCCTATCTTCATTACGGCTTTCCTTCCCCCCCCCCGACCTACATAAAGTGTTTATGTTCTTTGTCATCTAGTTTCTTGTTATTGCGAGCCTTTATATATATATATATATATATATATATATATACAATATATATATATATATACACCTTCATATATATATATATATATAGATATGTATATATATATATATATATATATATATATATATACATATATACAGGTACATATATATATATATATATATATATAGATATATATATGTATATATATATATATATATTGATTCGCGTATGTGCCTAGGTAGCTTCATCAGAAGCCTGCTTGCCTTGCGTTCGCTTATTCGTGGGTTCGAGTCCCGCACCGCACGCCTCTCCGATTCCCAGCAGTCCCCAAAGTGCATAACAGGGCAAAGGTGACGGCTTCGGCCGCAGCTACTCAGCGCCTCCTGGCGTAGGCTCCTTACATTTCTCAATAGGTCTGCGTAGTAAACTATTGTTCTTGTAGACTCCAATTCACCACCGCCTCTACCCTTGTGGCCAAATCGAGGTTGTATTAATGATGTCGTCGATTCAGTATTTTTTTACTTTCTTTTTATTTTGAAAGTTAGAGAAAATAGAAGAAAGATAAAGTGATGTTTGGAGGGAGGGATGGAGGGAATAGAGGGCGGGATGGAGGGAGGGGTGGAGGGGTGGGTGGAGGGAGGGGTGGAGCGGATGGGTGGAGGGAGGGGTGGAGGGGGATGGGTGGAGCTAGGATACATAATACCCTGAATCGGATAAGGAGAATAGGGAATGAACACAAGGCAAAGCCTCCCGATAAAAGGATAAGTATCAGCTGGGTCTCCTCCTCCTCCTCTCATCCTCCTCCTCCTCCTCCTCTTCCTTCTCCTCCTCTTCCTCCTCCTCCACCTCTTTCTTTTCCTCCTCCTCCTCCTCTTCCTCCTTCTCCTCCTCTTCCTCCTCCTCCTCTTCCTCCTTCTCCTCCTCCTCCTTCTTCTCCTCCTATTCCTCCTCTTCCTTCTTCTTCTCGGCCTTTTCCTTTCATATCTCCCTCTCCTCCTCCTTCTTTTACACCTCCTTCTCTTCTTCTTTCTACTCCTCTTCCTCCACCTCCTCTTGCTCCTCCTCCTCCTCTTCCTTCTCGGCCCTTTCTTTTCACTCCTCCCTCTCCTCCTCCTTATCCTCCTCTTCCTCCTCCTTTTACATCTCCTTCTCATCTTCCTTCTACTCCTCTTCCTTCACCTCCTCTTGTTCCTCTTCCTCCTCTTCTTCATTCTTATCGTCCTCTTTCTCTTTTTCCTTCTTTTTCTCACCCTCCTCTCCACCCTTCTTCTCCTCCTTCCACTCATCTTCCTCTTCCTTCATCTCCCCTCTCTCATCTTCTTTCTCCTCCTTCTTCCTCCTTTTAGCTTGCAGTGTGAACACAGGTCATGTTTCAGAAGACTCAATATGACTCAATGTGTGATATCAGTTCAGGAAATGCAATGCCATGCAGAGTACTTGACTCATTTAGATCGTTGTTTTGATTTCTTTCATAGTGTTTGGCACGTTTTTAGAGTCTTGCTAAGCACAGAGTGTGATATTGTGCCTCTATTGCCACCATATCTCCTGCAGCTAGTTTTGACAACACCTTTATGTCGCGGGGGTCAGTGGCAATTCGGCGGACCTTGTAATCCAGCTCAAAGATTGAAGAAGCCCTGTGAAGGCCAGATGACCCAGCCTTCTCATCACAGAAGAAGCATACTGACTTAGAGTCATCAGTTGACACAAACTGTCGCCTAGTTTTGACAGGACTTGCTGTATCTTCTGTTTCACAATTGCGCTTGACTGCTCTTTCAAGCATCCTGGTGGTAATCTTAGCTCGATAAGATTTATGCACTACAGTATTATGTAACAAGAGGGTTTCTTCTAACTGCTCAACATTTACTGAGAAAGGTAGCCGGTTCATTTCATGGAACTTGTTGATATTTTCAGCCATGTACTTGTACCCAGCATCTTTATCTTTCCTCTTTGAAGAAGCAGGATATTGTACAGGATCACTTGTCACTGCTTGGCATAGAAAACACTTCTTCCAGTCCACAATAACTGGTTCTGTTTGAACAGAAGTGCTGGGGACTGGTTCATCAATTAATCGAAATGACATAGAGTAATTCAGAGCACAACAGTATCAACATAAAGTGTACAACTTTTAATGGATTTGCACACCAGTAAATCAATGTATAACAGTATCAACACAAAGTGTACATCTTTTAATGGGTTTACACTCCAGTAACTCAATGTACAACTTTTAATGGATTTTTATTCTAGTAACTCAATGTATAACAGTATCAACATAAAGTGTACAACTTTTAATGGATTTGCAATCTAGTAGCTCATTGTATAACAGCATCAACATAAATTGTACAACTTTTAATGGATTTGCATACCAGTAACTCAATGTATAACAGTATCAATATAAAGTATATGATTCTTAATGGATTTGTATTCCAGTAACTCAATGTATAACAGTATCAATATAAAGTATATGATTCTTAATGGATTTGCATTCCAGTAACTCAATGTATAACAGTATCAACATAAAGTATATGGTTCTTAATGGATTTGCATACCAGTAACTCAATGTATAACAGTATCAATATAAAGTATATGATTCTTAATGGATTTGCATTCCAGTAACTCAATGTATAACAGTATCAACATAAAGTATATGGTTCTTAATGGATTTGCATACCAGTAACTCAATGTACAACAGTATCAATATAAAGTATATGATTCTTAATGGATTTGCATTCCAGTAACTCAATGTATAACAGTATCAACATAAAGTATATGGTTCTTAATGGATTTGCATACCAGTAACTCAATGTATAACAGTATCAATATAAAGTATATGATTCTTAATATATTTGCATTCCAGTAACTCAATGTATAACAGTATCAACATAAAGTATATGGTTCTTAATGGATTTGCATACCAGTAACTCAATGTATAACAGTATCAATATAAAGTATATGATTCTTAATGGATTTGCATTCCAGTAACTCAATGTATAACAGTATCAATATAAAGTATATGATTCTTAATGAGTTTGTATTCCAGTAACTCAATGTATAACAGTATCAACATAAAGTATATGGTTCTATACCAGTAACTCAATGTATAACAGTATCAATATAAAGTATATGATTCTTAATGGATTTGCATACCAGTAACTCAATGTATAACAGTATCAACACAAAGTATATGGTTCTTAATGGATTTGCACTGTTTATGCACTCCAGCTCATTTATCGGTGGTGGTGGCGGTTTAGCGTGTTGAGCTCTACTTTGGTTCTTCTGCTGCTTCCCCCACTCGGTATTGGGGTTTTCCACCGATGACTGCTCCTGATGCGACCTGGACAACACTCAGTGCTATATTTTCGATGATATTTAATCCAACACCGTAGAACCTAATAAGAAGCAACAAAAGAAAGATGACTTGTGTTGTACACTTAAAGATCTATTTATATATCTATCAACCGCGGTTTCCTTAATAAGATGCGGCACATGATTTTTCGTTAATTTTGGTCACTAGGGGGATCTGATTACATTTTCTATTATCAAGAGATAGTTATTATTAATGTTTTATAAACCTGCCAAGTTTCATATTCCTAACTTAAAAGATAAAATATTTAAGACCATTTTAAGAGCTTTATGTGACGTCTGACACATGGTAAGATGGTAGTTCTTGCTGTGGCCACCAGAGGAACCTGAATACTTGTTTCCATACTCCAAAATGTTTACTTAGGGTTATTCTATAAATATGCCAATTTTCATAATTTTAACTCAAAAAAGCACGAAAGAGTTTTGGGGATTGTCTCAGATCCTCCACCACTATTTCTCTTTCTTATCTCATTCCTTTTCTTTTCCACCTCCGCCTCTTCCTCCCTCTTCTTCCTCCTCCCTTCCTCCTCCTTCTCCTCCTCCTCCTCCTCCTCCTTCCTTCTCTCATCCACTACCATCCGATTTCCCTTTCCTTCTCTTTCTTTTCCTTTCCACCTCCCCTCTTCCTCCCTCTTCCTCCCTCTTCTCCCTTCTCCCTTCTTCCTCCTCCTCCTCCTCCTTCCTTCTCTCATCCACTACCATCCGATTTCCCTTTCCTTTCCTTTCTTTTCCTTTTTTCCTTGCCCTTCTCCTTCTCTCTTATATTCACTTTTTCCCCTCCATTTAGCCTCCCCTCCTCCTCCCCTCCCCTCCTCCTTCCCTCCCCACCTCCTCACTTCCCCCTCCTACTCTCCCATCCTACTCCCCTCCCCTCCTCATTCCCTCCCCTCCTCCCCACTTCCCCCTCCTACTCTCCCCTCCTCCTCCCCTCCCCTCCTCCTTCCCTCTCCTCCTCCTTCCCTCCCCTCCTCCTTCCCTACCCTCCTCCTCACTTCCCCCTCCTACCCTCCCCTCCTCCTCACTTCCCCCTCCTACCATCCCCTCCTCCATCCATCTCCCCTTATGTCTCCTCGAATTCTTCTTTCACTCTCTCACTCACTTTACCCTCTCTCTCTCTCTCTCTCTCTCTCTCTCTCTCTCTCTCTCTCTCTCTCTCTCTCACTCTCTCTCTCTCTCTCTCTCTCTCTCTCTCTCTCTCTCTCTCTCTCTCTCTCTCTCTCTCTCTCTCTCTCTCTCTCTCTCTCTCTCTCTCTCTCTCTCTCTCTCTCTCTCTCTCTCTCTCTCCCTTTCGTCCCTGGGCAAAGCTTCTCTCCCTTTCCTCCCATCGACATTCCCTCCACTTGATGTCCAAGTCCTTCCACCCCTGTCAATCCACCTTAATTCCACTTCTGCTCTTCCTACTTTCAATCCTCTTCCTCCACGTGTCATTCTTCTTACATTCACTCTCACCTCACTACTCTCTCTCTCTCTCTTTCTTTCTCTCCCCACCCTCTCTCTCTCTCTCTCTCTCTCTCTCTCTCTCTCTCTCTCTCTCTACTCACCTTCCGTTCCCGCCCCCATCTGTTCTCCCCCCCCTTCCCATCCCACTCTCCCTCCCTCTCCCCCTTCACCCCCCTCCCCCCCTCCACAAACCTCCCTCCTGACTCCTCCCCTCCACTCGTTAAGCTTCGGAGTCTAATTGCTCTCCGGCTCTCATTTAGCTCGACCACCTGCATTCTATGCCAGACACTCTCCAACGAACGCTCACACACGCACACACGCACACACACACACACACACACACACACACACACACACACACACACACACACACACACACACACACACACACACACACACACACACACACACACACACACACACACACACACACACACACACACACACACACACACACACACACACACACACACACACACACACACACACACACACACACACACACACACACACACACACACACACACACACACACACACACACACACACACACACACACACACACACACACCTACCTCGTGGCGCCCTGCTTAGAGTTCTCGCCTGACACTACTGCAATCCGGATTCGATTCCCGCCCAGGGCTGAAATAATTTCAGTATCGCTGCGCTGCTGAGTGTTACTCCAACTCTCGTGGGCGGGGAGTTGGGTGTGTGTGTGCGTGTAAGGTCATAGATAGGTCATACGAGCTCTGAGCTCTCATCCGGAATGATAATAACTTTCGATCACGAGTCCAACACGTGATCCAAGACCAAGGTGAATACATGTCCACAAACCTAAATAAAGAAAACGAAACAGAGATATGGAGACAGCCAGACAGGTATACATGTGTACAGACAGATATAGACAGAAAGACAGACAGATCAATTTACTATAAAATCATATTTACAGGATGAACCATAATATATAGTACACAAAGCATTACAAAAATTGTATTAACAACCTTTCCGAATTAACACAGGATCGGTACATAATAAACCACAAGTATATGACAAAACAAGTGGTACCAACATCCCCGAACAAACACAAT
>NC_134783.1:15566731-15569231 GCF_046742065.1 Oratosquilla oratoria
CTCCTCCTTTTTCTCCTCATATTCTTCCTCTTCCTCCTCCCCTGCTCCTCCTCCTCCCTTGCTCCTCCTGCTCCTCCTCCTTTTTCTCCTCCTCATATTCTTCCTCTTCCTCCTCCCATGCACCTCTTCCCCTGCTCCTCTTCCTCCTCCCCTGCTCCTCCTCCTCCTCCTCCCCTGCTCCTCCTCCTCGTCCTTTTCCTCCTGCTCCTCCTCCTTTTTCTCCTCCTCATATTCTTCCTCTTCCTCCTCCCCTGTTCCTCCTCCTCCTCCTTGCCTGCTCCTCCTCCTCCCCTGTTCCTCCTCCTCCTCCTTCCCTGCTCCTCCTCCTCCCCTGCTCCTCCTCCTCCTCCTCCTCCTCCTCCTCCTCCTGCTTCTCCTCTTTGTTTTCGCTTTATCTTATATCTCTTTTGTTAATTCTTATTTACTACCTCTTTTTACTTGTAGTCGTATTGATCTCACGTCCTTTTCTCCTTCTCCTTCTTCTCTTCCTCGTCTTTCTCGTTCTCCTCTTCCTCTTCCATCTCCTCCTCCTTGTCCTCTTCCTCCTACTCCTTCTCTTCCACCTCTTTTCCTTTGTCCTCATTTTTCCTCCCAGCCTTCCTGTCTGTCCCACGTCTCCTCCATCTTCTCCCTCTGCTCTTCCTCCTCCACATTCTCCTCCTTTTCTTTCCTCCCTCCCTTCCTTCCTTTCTCTTTCCCCCTATACCCATCTCTTCCTCCTCCTCTTCTTCTCTCTCTACTCCTCCTCCTATAATTCATTCCTCCATTTCTTCTTCCCTCACCACCTTCTATTCCTCCTCCCTTCCTCCTCCTCCTCCTTCTCCTACTTCTCCGCCTCCTCCTACCTCTCCTCCTCCTCCTCCTCTTCTCTCTCTACCCCTCCTCCTATAATTCATTTCTCCTCTTCCTGTTCCCTCTCCACCCTCTATTCCTCCTCCCTTCCTCCTCCTCCTCCTCCTACTTCTCCTCCTCCTCCTCCTTCTCCTCCTCCTCCTACTTTTCCTCCTCCTCCTACTTTTCCTCCTCCTCCTCTTCCTGTTCTCTCTCTACCCCTCCTCCTATGATTCATTTCTCCACTTCCTCTTCCCTCTCCACCTTCTATTCCTCCTCCTACTTCTCCTCTTCCTCCTACTTCCCCTCCTTCTCCTCCTCTTCCTCCTCTTCTTCCCCTAGCCTTCATTTCTATTACTCATCATCCCGAGTACTAATTCCTGGACAGGAGGCCATTCCTATTTTCGTTTTCCTATTCCTCCTTCTCCTCCTCCTCCTTCTTCTCCTCCTGCTCCTCCTCCTCCTCCTCCTTCCCCTCCTCCCTTTCTTCGCCCTCCTACTACTCCTCCTCCCCTCCTACTCTTCCTTCTCCTCCATTTACTCCCTTTCTTCCTTCTATTCCTCCTCCTTTTTTCTCCTCCTCATATTCTTCCTCTTCCTCCTCCCCTGCTCCTCCTCCTCCTCCCCTGCTCCTCCTCCTCGTCCTTTTCCTCCTGCTCCTCCTCCTTTTTCTCCTCCTCATATTCTTCCTCTTCCTCCTCCCCTGCTCCTCCTCCTCCTATTTTCGTTTTCCTTCCTCCTCCTTGGCTCAACGCATCATTTTCTGTTCGTTACGTATTACAATTATGCGTTCTTTACGCTTTCGGCTCTGAGTTTCTTCTTGCAAGCTCTCTGCTTTAATCTTCTCCTAACTCATTTCTTTTCTTGTGTACTTTGCATTTTTCCTTCATGTTCTTACATTTCTCTCATTTCCCCACTATTCCCTGTCTTCTCTCTCCTCTCCCGTATCTCCTCTCTCTCCTCTCTCACCTCTCTCCTCTCTCCTCTCTCCTCTCTCCTATTCTCTCCCCTCTCCCCTCTCCCCTGTCCTCTTCCCTTTCTTCTCTCCCTCTCTCCCTCTCCCCTCTCTCTCCCTCTCCTTCTCCCCTCTCCTTCTCCCCTCTTTCCCTCTCCCTTCTCCCCTAACTCCCTCTTCTCCCCCTCCCCTCTTTCTCCTCCCCTCTCTCCCTCTCCCTTCTCCCCTCTCTCTCTCTTCTCCTTCTCCACTCTCTCCTCTCCCCTCTCCCTATCTCCCCTCTCCCCTCCTCCCTCTCTATTCTCCCATCTCCCCTCTCTCCTTTCCCCTCTCCCTTCTCTCTTCTCCTCTCGCCCCCTCTCCCCTCTTCCCTGTCCTCTCTTCCCTCTTCCTATTCCTTCTCCCCTCTCCCCTCTTTCCTCTCCCCTCTCTCCTCTCCCCTCGCCCCTCTCTCCTCTCCCCTCTCTACCTCCCCTCCTCCCTCTCTCATCCTCCCTCTCCCCATTCCTTCTTCTCTCTCGTCTCTTCCCTCTCCCCTCTTCCCTTTGTATGTTCTCTGCCTATTTCTCTTTTTCCTTCCCTCTTTTCCTCCTCTTTCTCCTCTTTCTCTCGCTGCTTCGCTTAAGGATGTTTGCCTTCTCTTTATTTTTCCTCTCTGTCCTTATTCTCCTACTCTTTTTCTTCTATTTCCTCTTCTATCTGCTCTTTAATCTT
>NC_134783.1:15614231-15616731 GCF_046742065.1 Oratosquilla oratoria
TAGAATCTATAAGGTATACTTCTAGATTGATTGAGCCATCAGAGATAGACGCAAGTCTTAAATCCCCAAAAGTCTTCAGAAAATGAAAAAAGAGGCAAAAGAAGTTACTGGCAACAGTGTGTCTGATGGCTGTCGCAATCGGAATGATAATGATCATTATGAAGATAAAGATAACACAGATAGTGTATAAACAGTGAAAGTGATGCCTTTGCCGCTTCCGTTGCACCTGCTCAGCTCAGATCTCACGCTGACAGGGAGCACAGGAGAGCCAATTAAGGCTGGTAGATGCCAACTAATAATGACAAAAGTTCCTATCCCACCTCTCAGGTCCATCGGTTTCCCGTGGTTCAGTCGCGTCCTCACCTGTTGTTGTTGTTGGACGAAGTGGGGAGGGTGGGGGTGGGAGGAGGAGGGGTTGGAGGGAGGGGGGGGGGCTCTCGTCGAGCCACTGAGGTGTTCTGGATCCCAAAGCCTTTACGAACTTCCTCAAAGAAGGAAGGCTCAGATGAACAAATATTCTTCAGGTTGTAATTCGTAAAACCTCTCACTAAATCTGGCGAACGCTTTCTGCCATTAGAAAATGGAGTTATACTAAGTCCATTGTTAGTATAACTCCATGTTAATATAACTTAGAAAGGGTATGCAGTAGTTTTGTATATAGGCCGGTACTTCGCTCGAGAAGGACGTCAGCATAAGAGGTCACGGGAGAAGATGTGTTTGAAATAAAACTTTAAAAAAGAAAGAAAGAAAGAAAACAACAGTGCTTATGATGAATTGCACTTAGATTTTATAGAAAAGCAAGTATGCCAGATAAAGTGTTTACGCCAGAAGTTACATAGCTGCGGCCGAAGCCGCCACCTTTGTCTCATTCGCTTGGACTTTTGGAAGAGGTAACAGTCATAGATGGGAATCGGAGAGAAGTGCGGGATTCGAACCCATAACTAAGCAAATACGAGACCAGCATGCTTCTTATTACGCCACCAGTTCACATTAAGCCAGATAAAGTTAACTAGAAAGAGGGGAGAGGAGTTGGGGGAGATGCGAGAGGGAAGAATAGAGATGGAAATGGAAGAGGGGAAAATGGTTCAATAAGTCCCCAAAACACAACTATGGCCAAAACTATTTTCTATTTAGATTTGAAAAAAAGAAAAAAAAAAAGATGGCCTACAATCTTTCAGTTGTTACCGTAAAGGATATTGAAATATTCATTCCGGCTCCATCACATTAGTTTCTTGTCATCCATGTTAGATTTTCAGTTCATAAACCTTAGTCTAATCCAGGATTTGGATTCGTATGAAACTCCTCAGGATCTGTAGATTCTTCCTGACAAATGAATCTTATGGAGGAATTTGATTCAAGTACGTCTTTCTAGCTGAATGGACAACTTTTAAATAATTCATCAACTCAGAATGAAGTAAGAAACCCATGGTAGGACAAAGTCTTGTCAGTTACGGGAAGCCGCTGTTTAATCTTTTAGGCCGACGTTATATCGCCTCCCCGCCGGGCCAGCGTTGTTGGGAATCACTTTTGAATGAGAGAAAATGTGACAGAAATAATCTTTCTTTTAATGCGTCGTTACATTTGACAACAGCTTTTTCCTTTGCTCATAAACCTGAAGATAAAGTCATCAAAAATCATGGTAGGATTGCATTTGAGGAACAGAACTACATTGTTTTAACAAACTTGAGGAGTGTCCAAGTACTGGACAGGATATTAAAGGTTACAGTAAAGGTACATATGCAGTAAAAACATGTATAAAGGACAAATAAGAAAGGTTTAAGGAAACGCCTGTGTGTGGTAGTGGCAAGGAGGATGTCTTGAACTCATGAACAGGTAGTCGTGAGTTCGAATATAGTAGCCCTCTGTGGGCTTGCTGCGTTGGTTTCTAATAGCCATAGCGAGGCGAGGAGGCGACCAAACGTTGGCAAAAAAAAAAAAAAAAAAAAAAAAAAAAAAACAGCGGCTTACTGCATCCGACAGGGCTTTGTCCTACCAGGGGTTTCTCACTTCCCACTATGTGTTAATGGGATGATGAATATGCTGAAGTTGGGACGTGTTGAGTGAACATGGAAGGCTTCTTTTATGTACAATAGTTTCCCTTCGTCGCGGCTGTTGATAGTTCTAGTATTGTTGACTAGTATATCTCTAGAAAGTTAAATTTCATGTGTTTGTTGTGCGTTTATTTCCGGGACGATAAACTGATAAACTAGAGGTGATAAGTTCAGCGTCAAGGCGTCAAGACAATTGTTGTCTTTCTGACAGAAGAAGAATTAAATAGTACACATGCTAGCTGCACTCATTTCAGTTTTACGTTGGTGTTTTTTTGTTTTTGTTTTTTGTTTTTTTGACAAGGTTACTTTCTCGGTTTCGTGCTGTTGTAGTGAATTATTGAAGTCAATCTTTCTTCCTGGGTGGCTGGGGGTCAAGCCTACGGTTAGGATTCCCTTTATTCCAACTTTGTCTTAAACAGTGTAGACACATTGTTCCGTAGTACCGCTTG
>NC_134783.1:15629231-15631731 GCF_046742065.1 Oratosquilla oratoria
CATCATCACCATCACGATCATCATCACGATCATCATCACCATCACGATCATCATCACCATCATCATTACCATCATCATCACCATCACCATCACTATCACCATCACCATCACCATCACCATCACCATCACCATCACCATCACCATCACCATCACCATCACCATCACCATCACCATCACCATCACCATCACCATCACCATCACCATCACCATCACCATCACCATCACCATCACCATCACCCTCACCATCACCATCACCGTCACTTCACAAAGGATCACAAAGTTTCTCCTAAGTACATTATCAACAACACCACCAATGAAAGATAATCGTTAGCGATATCATTGTGGTAATGGCATTATCATCCGTGACAAAAAGCGGCTTGTCGCAACTGACAGGCCTTTACCCTACCATGGGTTACTCACTTCACTACCAACATCCTTATCACCATGATCGGTATCAAAACCGAGGTGGAACCACCACTTCTGCCACAACAACTCCTTCTCCATACTCCAACATTCCCCCACCACTCCTCATCCTCTTCCTCCTCCTCCTCCTCCTCCTCTTCCTCCTCCTCCTCCACCAGACAGGACGGAGACTGTTAGTTTGTTATTGGGCTGCAGGAGCAAAGCCTTGGCTCTCTCATAGAGTTGTTGGCATCAAGTGGCTGAGTCGTCAAGTTTGTTAGGCGCCTCCCCCCCCCCCAGCAGAAACCTGTTAAACCCTTTGGTAATTAGTCTGCTTCTACTGCTTCTCCCTCGCTGCCCCAGACGCTCTTCCTTCTGCTGCCACTGCTGCCATCTGCTTCTGCTTCCCACCTGCTAGGCTCAGCAGACGACCCCTCCCCCACCCGCTACACTTTTATAATTATTCTGCTTCCGCTGTTTCTCCAACCTGCTGGCCTTACTTGATTCTTTTTTTCTCCTCCTGTTGTTTGTAATTCCTCCTATTTGTCTAAATTGGTTTGTTTTATTTCTTGTTTTTGTTATGATGATCTTTTTTATTTACTATATCTGCTTGTAGTGTTTCTTTTGTCAAGTGTTCCTGATAAATCTCGCCGTCCCCGTGCCTGCTACTTTCTCTGCTGTCTGCTCCTCTCTGCTCCTGTCTACTACTTGTGTGTCTTATTTTCCTTATTTTTCCCTATTTCTGATAACATGTTAATGTATTTCCTAACTCCTTGTTTCTAAATCTTTTTTCAACTTTTCATGTGTTAATTGATTAATTGTGTTAATTCTTTTTGTCTCCTGATATTCTTCTTATGATTAACCTTTGAAACACAAATTCCTGCCCGGGGCCAATTAAAATCGTCTGACGACAACAAAGTATGCAAAGTCTGCCATTATAGCTGAGGGATTAATTAAGACAAACTAACCTGCTTAGCGTGCAGCGATGACAAAGCCATCTGTGAACAAACAGGAACACTACACGGTTGACGATAAACTTCTGAATCCAACTGTACTTGCTGTTTCTGATCTTGCTTGTTCCTGTGGTTTCTGCTATCCTTTCCACCAGCTTCCAACTGCTCATATCTGCTCTTATCTTCCCTCTCATTCATTTCTCTTCTCTTTATCTTCTACTCTCCCTGTTTGGTTGTCTTTATTACTATTTGTACGGACTGTTCCTACTGCCTGTGCCTATTTCACAAGGATAGAATCACCGGTGAGTTGTAAGCATTATGATACAATTTCATCGTGCTGTACCAACTTCAACTGCTACTTATACCTGCTTGCATCACGATGCCTGCTACCTGTACCTGCTATCTGTGTCTATAGCAGCCAATACGTAATCACGCAATGTGACTTACTCTTTGTTTTATTTGTGCCTGCTGTTGACTGTGCCTGCTGAAGCAGGTTGAGTCACACGTGACTGCTTGAGCTACCGCCAGGGACGAATTGGCTTGATACAGCAGGGGCTGCCTCATGCTATTGTATTATTGTATTTACCTGATTGCATTTATTTTACTGCAATGTGCCTCTGTGGATAACTTCTCATTTACCTTTTCTTTATCATTATAGTTTATTTATCTATTTATCTATTTAACTATTTATTTAACAATTAATTAATTGATTAAATAATTAATTAATCAATTAATTAATTAATCTATTAATTTATTTATATATTTATTTATTCATTCAATTTTCATTTTCTTAAATTATTGATCAATAAATATTAATTGATTAATTAATTTATTCATTCAATAAATTAATTAATCAATCTGTTTATTTATCTACTTATTTATCGTTTTACCTATTTATCTACTTTTGCATTTTCTATTTATCCATTTATCTATCTATCTGTTTATCTATTTATCTATTTATCTAGTTATCCATTCATACATTTATCTATTTATCTAATTATCTATTAATCTATTTATCTATTTATATATTCACATGTTTATATATTTTTCTATTTTTTATCTATTTAGTCAATTTTTCAAGAATCTATTTATTTAATGATAGACACTTTTATTTGTACATTTATCATTATTATCTATATTTATTT
>NC_134783.1:15659231-15661731 GCF_046742065.1 Oratosquilla oratoria
AGAACTTTGAAGACGGTTTTAGACTCAACTCAATCTCCTCCTGGCTTGGGCCTTGCTCTTAGCCCCCAGACACTTCTTGTGTTATTCTTGTGTCATTAGTAAAGGTACGCTGGTGGCTTCATCGGAAGCATACTGGTCTCGCATTGGCTTGTTGTGGGTTCGAGTCCCACACTCCTCCACCATTCCCACCAGTGACTGCTATCTGCATACAATGCATCCAGCCAATTGCAATTTGGTCGAGAAATGCAACTTTTCACGAGAAAATTACCGCTTTTTATTACAATTTATAAGCAACACACAATATACAACATCCTCCCAAAGAGCTCCAGCTAACCAGCTAACCAGCTAACCAATTACAAATTGCTAAGTAGAAGCAACATTTCCGGGGGAACCATTTTGTCTGGTTGCAAAATCAAATTGGCCGACACGGTGCATCATAAGACAGCAATTCCTGAATCAAGGTACACCAGTAATGCACCAGCGTATGGAATACAGACAAAATTCGAGTGTATGTATACATACCGTACACATACATGTAAATACACACGCATGTACACACAAATGTACACACACACACACACACACACACACACACACACACACACACACACACACACACACACACACACACAACACACATATATATATATATATATATACATGTATATATATGATATATATATATATATATATATATATATATATATATATATGTGTGTGTGTGTGTGTGTGTGTGTGTGTGTGTGTGTGTATGTATGTATGTATGTATTTATGTATATACGTGTATATGCATGCACCAACGTTCAGTTTCTCTCTCTCCAGCTCTTCCCTTGCACGCTCAGCTAACGCCCGTCCCTTTCTCATTCTCCCCAATTTTGTCGAACTTCTCTTCTCCTAACTACACGACCATAGAGGAGTAAATAGAGATAGAAAAAAAAAGAAGAAGAAGAAGAACTCCGGTCCGCCGGTGCTCCAGAAGCCGAAGAGAGTCTCCCAGCTTAATCACGAAAAAAGGCTCTTTTTTTTTTTTCAACTTGTCGCAAAAACGGGCCCAAGTTATCAATGGGGGCCCGGGTGTCGTTAGGGGGCCGCTGGCTGGATCTACGTAATGTTGGCGAATGATTTGTAGTGGTGCTGGTGGTGGTGGTAATGGTGGAAGTGGTGAGGTCTGAATGCTTTCGGTTCTGGTGGTGGTAGTTGTGGTGGTGATGGTGGAAGTGGTGAGGTTTGCATACAGTGGAATCTGGTGGTGGAGGAGTTGGTAGAGATGTTTGAATAGCCTCATATTTGGTGGTAGATCTGATGGCAGTGGTGGTGGTGGAAATGGTGGAAATGGCGAGCTTTGAATGGCGTCAGGTCTCGTGGTGGTGGAAGCAGAAAGCTTTGAGTAGCGTCGGATTTGGTGGTACTCTGGTGATAGTGTTGGTGATAATATGGGTGGTCTGAAGGTTGATGGTGGTTAAAATACGTTGTACGCGAATATCGTCCATGATGGTGATAGCAGTGGATGTGGTGTAAGCAACGGGCTTCAGATGGTGTTCACGTGAGTAGTGGTGATAGCGATGGTGACAAAAAACGCTAATGATGGTAAAAGATATGTAATTGGTTATAGTCGCATTGTCCGAGAGTTTTGTCTGATACTGGTATCGATAGTAATTTTGATGGAATTGGTAGCTGTAGTAGTGCTGGTGGTAGTGTTGGTTGATGGAATGGTGGCATTGATGGCAGAGTTGCCAACGACAAAAAAAAAAAAAAAAAAATCCAATATCAATAAAGGTATTGAGAAGTTATAAGAACAATAGTCATATATCATAGACATGGTACCGAATTTGGTGTCCATGATAATTGTGACAATAGTAGCGATTAGATGCTCCAGGAAACAATGTACAACGGATTACAAAGGCGGAGTATGCCGACAGGAGACCTTTTGGTCCATAACTAGGTCGGATGTGGAAAAAATGTAATAATGATAAATAGATTAATTAAAAATAAATAAAAATTATAATAATATAAATAATAATAAATAAAACAAATGCATTGGTGTAGTTAAACAATAAACAGACAAATAGTAAAAAATAGTAAATTAACAGGTAACTAATAATAAATAAAAATCAAGCAAATAATATTAAACAAACAAACAATAACAATGTACTTGTGTTTCTCTGCGAGATTATCATAGATAAGTTCCTAGATCTATAATAGCATGGGGTAACTATAAATTGTCCAGTTTCTTCATTTAGAAATACAGTAACTTGAACGTACTGGGACAAAAAAAGGGGAAATACGTCTAAAAGACTTTGTGTATTTGTGACGTAATTGGAAGCCTGCGGGTCCTGCATCTTCCTAGTTACGGGTTCGAGTCCCGCACTTCTCTCTAATTCATAGGAGTGGCTATAACCTGTTGCAGAACAGCAATGCGCCTCCTGGCGTATGCTCCTCATCTTCTTTGGACCTATTTACTGGACTTCAAGAACACATATGACTGTATAAAACATTTTAA
>NC_134783.1:15706731-15714231 GCF_046742065.1 Oratosquilla oratoria
AGGAGTAAGAGTGGTAGAAGTAGGGGGATGAAGAGGAGGAGGAAGGGGAGGAGGAGGAGGAGGAGGAGGAGAAGGAGGAGGCTGGGGAGGAAGAACGGAAGGAGGGGGAATATGAGAAGGACTGGAAAAGAAGGGTAGGAGGAAGAGGAGAAAGAGTAGGAGCGGGGGGGGGTAGAAGAGGAGGAGGAAAAGGAAGAGGGGTTGTTCAAATAGGAGGAAAAGAGAAGGAGGAAGTGAAGAAGGTGGAGAAAGACAGCGACGATGAGGAGGAGGAGTAGAACTAGGAGGAGTAGAAGTAGGAGGACGAAGAGGAGGAGGAGAAGGGGGAACAGGAGGAAGATGAGGAGGAACAGGAAGAGGAACAGAAGAAAGAAGAGGAGGAGGAGGAGGAGGAGGAGGAGGAGGGACAGGAGGAGGAGGAACAGGAGGAGGAACAGGGGAGGAGGAGGAGCAGGAGGAGGAGGAACAGGAGGAGAAGGAGGAGCAGGAGAGGGACGAGGAGGAGGAGAAGGAGGAGGAACAGGAGGAGGAGGAGGAACAGGAGAAGGAGGAGGAGGAAGAGGACTGGGAGGAGGAGAAGGAGGAGGAGGAGGAGGAGGAGGAAGAGTTGCAGTTGTGCGGGAGGCGTTGAGATGGCACAAGTTCAAAAAGTAGAATGTAATAGTTTACTTTAGCGGACCCGGGTGTCAAGAACGGGGTGTGTGTGCGTGCGTGCGTGTGTGTGTGTGTGTGTACGTGTGTGTACGTGAGTGTTTGTTTGTTTGTGTTTCTCTCTCTCTCTCTCTCTCTCTCTCTCTCTCTGTGTGTGTGTGTGTGTGTGTGTGTGTGTGTGTGTGTGTGTGTGTGTGTGTGTGTGTGTGTGTGTGTGTGTGTGTGTGTGTGTGTGTGTGTGTGTGTGTGTGTGTGTGTGTGTGTGTGCGTGTTTGTGCGTGTGTATATGTGTGTGTGTGTGTGTGTGTGTGTGTGCATGCGTACGTGTGTGTGTGCGTGTGTGTGTGCATGTGGATGTGTGTGTGTGTGTGTGTGTGTGTGTGTGTGTGTGTGTGTGTGTGTGTGCGCGCGCTCGTATACATGTGCGTTTTGACGTTTTACCTGTACGTCAACGCATACGAATTTGCGTGCGTGCGTGCGCGTGGGCGAGCGAGGGGCCAGCGCCACGGAAGGGTGTTGGTGGGGGGAGGGAGGAGGTTAGGGCCAGTCCCGATAGTTTTATACCAAGTCAGAAGTTTATAGAGGGAAATTTAATAGTTCGGTGTGAGAGCGTAAATGGCGGAATTGAAAATGAGCGGACCTCCGCGGCGGCGACCGAAATTTCGAGAAGAAGAAGAAGAGTCTCGAACTCCAACAGTCTTCGTCGAAGTGGGCACAAGAACCTCAAAGAGAGTTTCTGACTACTTTGATGGCTCACTTCATATATTTTCTTCTGGTTAATGCCGAGAGATTTGTGTCAGTTACCCAGAGAATAGACCATTGAGACGCTTAATTATCCAAGCAGGAGACTCAGGAGTTTCTTTAAGATCACAGACGCTTCTTCGTTCTCAGCTGAATAAAATCGTCTGTCTTAACCAGCACAAGATCAGTAAAGCATGTCACCGTATTTATGAGGCATAAGGATGGAAAAAATTACTTTAGATTAATTTTCGTAAAGTTTATTCTGTCTCTCTCCAGACTATTTTATTTGTTCAAGTGCGAATCCAAAAAAAAAAAAAAAAACAGAAGGGTTATCTTAGAAAAAAGAAAAAAGAAAAAAAAGGGGTCCTTATAAAACGAGGTTTGGACGGTTTGGAATGGATGAGTTCTCCAGAGGGAGTGGATAGAGGTGGAATGGAGGTGGAATGGAGGTAGAAAGGAGGAGGATCCATCAACAAAATCCAACACACAACAGAGCTGGGTTGGACACATCGGAAAAAAAAAAAAAAATTGTGGAAATAGCCAATCTTTCTATTCACGTGTTGGTGAAAATAGGTCGTTTCTCCTTTCATATTTTGATGAAAATAAGCATTCTCTCTTTAGCCTGCATTTTAAATCTGTTATCATAACGCTAACTCGATTTCAATATACCTAATCCAAAGGACCAAGTTTTGTTTTGAACGATGGATGGACAGTAACGGAACCCGGCGAGCGTAACTCTTATCCCCTATATTACGATAAAGTAAATACAGTTAGAGAAATACCTAATGACACACATCACTGTTCTTATTGACTCCAATTGGGACAAATCCCGGGGTCGATTCTATACCGTCTGACCACACAAAGATTAAAATCCTTAACAGGGATATGTTCCTCCTCCAAGGGGGTAAAGACTTAATTCTAAACTAAACTAATCCTCCTCAGCTCTTTAACCATAGCTGGGCGCGTTCCTCTGTGCGTTCCTAAGTGTATTCCTCGGTGCGTTTCTCTTTAGTTTGGCCGCGGTTAGCGTTCCCAAACTGTTAAAGCAATATAGGTGCCGGTATAGTATGTAATCTACCTTTGGAATGTGGCCTACGAAATTTTTCTTTTGGTATAGTATGTGGCCTACCGGACTTTTATTTCGGTATGAACCTGTCTCTTAAGCTTTAATACTTTGGGAGCGCTAACCGCGGCCAAACTAAAGCGGAACGCACCGAGGAACGCACCTAGGAACGCATCGAGGAAGGTGCCCAGCTCTGTCATCAACCCGGTTATTTCACCCGGTTATGTACTATATAGTTGACGATGTCCTTCTGTGACCCCGTTTGTCCTCGTGTGGTTTCTCTTCGACTTCCCTATCCACCGGTCCTCATTCTTTCTCTCTTCCTTCCCATTTACCTTTACTCCCTTTACCTTAGTCTTCCTTTCTCTTCTACAATTCTCCCTTCCCTCCAACTTTCCTTCTTTTCTTGACCTCTTGACCTCATTTGACCCAGCCGTCTTTCGTATCTCCTTTTTCTCATCCATGTGCGCTGGTGGCGCAGTCTGAAGCGTGCTGGTTCCGTGTAGACTTAGTTGTGGGTTCGAATCCCGCAGTCCTCTCCGATTCCCAGCAGTGAGTGTTACCTGCTCCAACAGTCCCTAGAGTGCATATAGCCAAGATGAAGGCTTCGGCCGTAGTTATTCAGTGTCTCCTGGCGTGATCTCCTCAAATCTTCCTTTCTCTTCACTTTCTTTTCACTCTCTTTCCTCTTTAATTTATCTTATTCTTATCTTTATCTTTCTATTCTCTCTTCTTCTCTTTTAACTCTGTCATTTCTTTTTCTCTCTTCCTTTTCCCTCTACTTCTGCTCATTCATTTCACTTCATCATTTCTACTCATTTCTCTCCCTCCCCCCGACATTAATCCTTTTAGCCTAACCTGCCTAGTCCAGCAACTCCCGTCAGACACACGCACACACACACACACACACACACACACACACACACACACACACACACACACACACACACACACACACACACACACACACACACACACACACACACACACACACACACACACACACACACACACACACACACACACACACACACACACACACACACACACACACACACACACACACACACACACACACACACACACACACACACACACACACACACACACACACACACACACACACACACACACACACACACATAAGTGAGCCCCTTTTCCCTAACATGGCGGGCAATATGAGATGGAAAGGAGGGGAGGGGAGGGAGTTGGGGGGGGAGGAAAGGAGAGGTTTTGGGGGGAGGGGGGAAGAGGAGGGGGAGAGGAGGGGGGAGGAGGAACCTCTATACTTCGGGGCGGGTCTTTATGGTGCGTAAAAATATAGAATGGCCGTTTTCCCATTATCATAAAGTTTGCCTCGTCCCACACCGCCCATCACTCCGCAAAGGTTGGCATCCTTTGGAAAAACGACTGTGATATTTCAGCTTGGGTGCTGGGGAGGAGGAGGAAGGAGGAGGAGGAAGGAGGAGGAGAAGGTGGGAGGAGGAGAAGGAGGAAGGAGGAGGAGGAAGAGGAGGAATGAAAAGGAGGAGGTGGAAGGGGGAGGAGGTGGTAGAAGTAGGAGGCGGGGCAGAAGCTAGTAAAACAGTAAATGGATAAGGAAAAGAATAAAGGAGGAAAAAGGAGGAAGAGGAGGAGGAGGAGGAAGAAGAGGAGGAGGAGGAAGAGGAGGAGGAAGAAGAGGAGGAGGAGGAAGAGGAGGAGGAGGAGGAGGAAGGGGAATGAAGAGGAGGAGGTGGTAGAAGGAGGAGGGGGGCAGAAGCTAGTAAAACAGTAAATGGATAAAGAAAAGAAAAAAGGAGGAAAAGGAGGAAGAGGAGGAGGAGGAAGAAGAGGAGGAGGAGAAGGAGGAAGAAGAGAGGAAGAGGAGTAGGAGGAGGAGGACGAGGAGGAGGAGGACGACGAGGAGGAGGAGGAGAATTGATTAGAAGACAAAAGGAAAAGGATAAGAGAGAGGAGGAGCACGAAGTGGAAGAGTAGCAGAAGGCGGAATAAAAAAAAAAGAAAAAAAGAAGAGAAGGAGGAAGAAGAGGAGGAGAAGGAGGAGGAAGAGGGAGGGAAATAAGAATAGGAGGCGAAAGAAGAATCCACCGAGAGGTATGGATAGAAAAGGTGGAGAAGGAGGTAGAGAGGAGGGAAATAGAGAGGAGAGGACTGGGGTTGGGAGGAGGGGAGTGGAGGGTGGAGGAGGATGAGGAGAGGAGAGGATTGGGGTGGGGAGGAGGGTAAGGCAATGGAATATGGAAAGGTCAGGTCAGGTCAGGTCAGGAAGAGGAAGAAGAGGTCATGTAAAGTGACGGAGACTAGAAAGGTGATATGGGGTCGGGGGGATATGTTTGAAAGATTTTCTAGTGCTTGTATATGTATGTGTATGTTAGTTTCATCATTTTTAATTTGATCTTGTTTTATTTTGTCTTGTTTTATTGTATTTTGTTTTGCTGTATTCTATTCCATTTTGTTTTTATTTTAATCTATTTTAATCTATTTTATTTTTATTTTATTTTATTCTATTTTATTTTATTTTATTCTATTTTATTTCCTTTTATCTTATTTTATCTTAATTTAATATAATTTTAAATTACGTTATCTCATTTCATCTTATTTTGTTTATTTTTACTTTATTTGATTTAATTTCACTTATTTTATATTATCTGTATCTTTTATTCAATTTTACTCTCTTTCATTTAATTAAATTCTATATTGTAGTTAAATGCGCATAGGTGTGTTTATGAAAGTACATGTGCTTCTCTGAGTTGATACATTGAAGTTTAGATTACGTGGAGAGACAACAAGACAAAAAATAAAACATAATCAAGGTAAAAAATCCCACGATGATGTGTGGATCGGGGTATAGGAGGGCAACGTGGACAGGAGGGGGGAGGGTGGGGAAGGAATATAAAAGGAGGGGGGAGGTGGAGGGGATATAGAAGGAGGGATGGAGGGAGGTAAAGTGGAGTGGAAGGAGTTTTAGAGTGGAGACGGGGAGTACTGGGGCGTTGACAAGTTCGTTGAGAAATTACGGAGTCTTGGTGGGACTCCAAGAAGAAGAGAGGCTGGGAATTTGGGAGGAGGGAAGGGAGAAAGGAAGGGAGAGGAGGAAGAAGGGAGAGGAAGGGAGAGAGAGGAAGGAAGGGAGGAGGAGAGGTGAGAAGGGAAGGGAGGAGGGAAGGGAGGAGGAGAGGTGAGAAGGAAAGGGAGGAGGGAAGGGTGAGGAAGGAAGAGAAAGGAGGAACGGAAGGAGGGAAGGGAGAGGAGGGAAGGTAGGGGAAGGAAAAGAGAGGAGGGAAGGAAGGAGGAAGGGCAGAGGAATGGAGGAGGGAAGGGAGAGGAGGGAAGGTAGGGGAAGGAAAAGAGAGGAGAGAAGGAAGGAGGGAAGGTAGAGGAATGGAGGAGGGAAGGGAGAGGAGGGAAGGGAGGGGAAGGAAAAGAGGGGAGGGAAGGAAAAGAGGGGAGGGAAGGAAGGAGGGAAGGGAGAGGAAAGAAGAGAGAGGAGGGAAGGGAGGAGGGAAGGGAGAAGAGGGAAGGGAGAGGAAGGAAGAGAGAGGAGGGAAGGGAGAGGAAGGAAGAGAGAAGAGGAAAGGGAGAGGAAGGAAGAGAGAAGAGGAAAGGGAAGATGGAAGAAGGTGTTGAGTGAGGAGGAAAGAGAGAGGAGGGGAGGAAGGAAGGAAGGAGGTGGGGAGGGAGAGGAGGCAAGGGAGGATGGAAGAGAGGATGAGAGGGAGGAGGGAAGAATGCATTGTGGATAGAGCAAGGAAGAAGAAAGGTAGGACAAATAATAGAAGAAACACAGAAATCGAGGAATATAAGAATCTAGTCCTATTAAAGAGAAATAGAAATTATATTTTATCATTTACGGACAAAAGGGGGAAGGAGGGAGGGAATAAGGCAGGGAGGGAAGGGAGGGAAGGGGGGAAGGGGGGAAGGGGGTAAGGAGGTAAGGGGGAAAGGGTGACTGAAGGAGTACCGGTGACATAGCACGACGGAGGAAATGCGAATGGGTGAGTGGCAATGGTGCATAAACATCGATACGAAACAGGAAGTTCGTGTGACATCGATGGAAGTTTGGAGTGAGTGAGACAAGCATGAAGCGACGAAAGACAGGAATAAGGAAGGAAAGAATAAATGAGTATATGGAGAAGGAAAGGAAGAAGGGGCGTGGACGGGGAGGTGGGAGGAAGGAAGAAGGGAATGAGGCATGAGGGAATGATGGGAGGGGATAAAATGGAGAAAAAGAACGGAAGGTCCAAATGGTATGGAAAGGAATGAAGGGAGGAGGAGGAGGAGGAGGAGGAGGAGGAGGAGGAGGAGGAGGAGGAGGAGGAGGAGGAGGAGAACGCATAACATAAAAACATAAGAACATATGAATGAAGGAGACTGCAAGAGACCATAAGGCCTACACTAGGCAGCTCCGTATCCATCACCACCTGTCATCCCCATCCATAAAGTTGTCTAATCGTTTCTTAAACAACTGATAGTTTCAGCGCTTACTACATGGTTACTAAGTTTATTCCATTCGTCAACCACCCTATTAGTAAACCAATTCTTGCCTATTTCCTTTTTAAATCTAAATTTGTCCAGTTTATAACCATTACTGCGAGTCCTGCCCTGTTGTTTCAATATGATGACCTTGTTTGTATCACCCTTGTTAAAACCTTTGATTCACTTGAACACCTCTATTAGATCACCCCGCACTCTGCTTGATGTTGATTAGGAAAAAAGAATAGGGGGGGATGGGAGAAGGAGGGGAGAATAAAGGAGGAAGTATGACGTGTGGGAAGAATAAAGGTTGATGATTTAATAGAAAAGACTGGGTGACCTTAGGTGACCTTAGGTGACCTCAATCGAGAGAACAAGGCAACGGTTCAACCCATGGGTGAAGAAGACACCTCACCTGGGAGAAAGTTGGGAGAAAAGGGAGGAAGAGAATAGAGAGGAGGATTGGGGGGGGAGGATTGGGGGGGAGGAAGGGGAGCCTGGTGAGGTGATTGACGCTAAATGAAAAATGTAAAAGACACTGGGGGGGGGGGATGAGGAGATGATGTAAC
>NC_134783.1:15721731-15724231 GCF_046742065.1 Oratosquilla oratoria
TCAACCCTAACATCCTTCCTATCCCAACATCTTTTCCTAGTTCCCTAGCCCAGCCTAGCCTTTTCTAGTTCCTCCTAGCCCTTCCTAGTTGCTCCTTTGAGAGCTCTGACTAGGTTAGCCCACTTTCTGTCTCTTTATCTCGATAAATGATGAACAATGTGAACATTTGCGAACAATTCCAGTTTATTTTATATTTTAGTTTCGCTGCAGAACGAACATCCATTCGGATTTTTGACGACGGATTAAGGTATCTTCATTCTCTCTCTCTCTCTCTCTCTCTCTCTCTCTCTCTCTCTCTCTCTCTCTCTCTCTCTCTCTCTCTCTCTCCATCCCTCACTTTCTTTCTCTCTTTCTCTCTTTCTCTCTCTCTCAATTTATTTCTCTCTCTCTCTCTCTCTCTCTCTCTCTCTCTCTCTCTCTCTCTCTCTCTCTCTCTCTCTCTCTCTCTCTCTCTCTCTCTCTCTCTTTCTCGTTTCTTTCTCTCTTTCTCTCTTTCTCTCTCTCTCTCATTCTCTCTCTCAATTTATCTCTCTCTCTCTCTCTCTCTCTCTCTCACTTCCTTTCTCTTTCTCTCTCTCTCTTTCTCTCTCTCTCAATTTATTTCTCTCTCACTCTCTCTCTCTCTCTCTCTCTCTCTTTCTCTCTCTCTCATTTTCTTTCTCTCTCTCTCTCTCTCTCTCTCTTTATCTCTATTCCTCTCTCTTACTCCCTCTCCCTCTTACTCCCTCTTTCTCTTTCGTCTCAATACAGCGTCCGAAAGAAAGCATGCGACACAGAGGAGGTAGAATAGGGATTTGATACTGTCATTTACGTAGCCATTCACAGCCATACGAACACGAATAGTAAGTTTTGAATAAACATACAAACATGACATTTCGCTTACTGGCGTTCGATTCGCTGTGAATGGCTTCGATGTAATGCCATTGAAAGCTTCCAGACATGGTAAAGAAAGCCTGGAAAGAAGAGACGTATAGTTAAAAATGCGAGAGAGATATTTGGAGTGAAAAATGAAGGCGGGAGGGTTGTGCAGAAAGGAGGGAAGAAGGAACGGAGAGAGACGGGGAGAGACGAGGAACCGTGAAGGAAGATCTAGAAGTTTAATGTACGTACGTATGTACACCCACACGCACAAGCATACACACACACACACACACACACACACACACACACACACACACACACACACACACACACACACACACACACACACACACACACACACACACACACACACACACACACACACACACACACACACACACACACACACACACACACACACACACACACACACACACACACATATATATATGTATATATATATGTGTGTGTGTGTGTACATAACATACATATTAGTATGGTCAAGCTCTTTGTATGCAGCACATATTTTCTAACAGTTTAATATCTTTTGAATTTCGATATCTTAGGAAATACTTCAACCTACCACCCCCCTAGCACTCCCACCCACATCACAATAATAACACATAAAGGATAACTTTAATCCCCACACATTCCCCTAAAATCATAGTAACAGATAAAACAGTCATTTGTCCCACTGTGAGACGGCTTCTGGGTCGGTGACTTGTGTGTCTCGGGTCGGGGGTCGACCTCGCTCGACCTCGCTCGTACGTTGGATGTCGCCCGCCATCCAAGCGACGTGGAATCTCGAATGAAGAAATTCTTATCTTTTTCACGCATGGATGAGCGGAGTAATCTGCATCCGGGCCCTTCCATATCTGGCAACATATGTACGGGGAAGTTACTCCAGTGTGTGTGTATGTGTGTGTGTGTGTGTACGTATGTGTGTATATGTAGCTATTTATGTGTATCTACCATTTATACCTAATTGTAGTATATAGTACAAGAACAACGCTCACGAGGTCCATTCTCCTAATCTCCAATTTATTATACTTAGGCTCAAAGTCATGTACGATTTTAAATTTGTCTATATATATATATATACAACACACACACAGACCAGCCCCCCACACCCACACCCACATTATATATATATATATATATATATATATATATATATATGTATGTATATATATGTATATATGTATATGTATATATATACATATATGTATATATACATGTATATATATATACGCGTATATATATATATATATATATATACATATATATATATGTATATATATATATATATTCACACACACTGAATGGTCCCTAGTGCAGATATTAATCTTTTTTTCAACCACATTAACTTATTACTTTTCAATCCATGTCATCACGAACCAGACTGACAATGCGCTCGTCGGAGACATATACGGAAACTGATAGGAAGTGAAGCCAAGGGCTCGAACCTAAGCTCAGTCATATCAAAGAAACAGTGACTAACCACTGCACCATCAGTGGTTAGTCACTGTTACATTGATACGTCTGTAGCTGAGGTTCGAACCATTGGCTTAGCTTCGTATCAGTTACCGTATATGTCTCCGACGAGCGCATTGTCAGTCTCGTTCGTGATGACATGGAA
>NC_134783.1:15738212-15740712 GCF_046742065.1 Oratosquilla oratoria
TTTCTTTCTCTGGTCATTCGTTTTACGCGATACTGGTCTATATCTTATACAAACATAATTTTTATGAGAAAAAATAATTTTTCCTTTTTCTTTTCCTATCTCCCTATCCTCCCTCCATACCTCCCTTTTCTCTTCAATCACTCCTTCTCCGTTTCCCTCCATCCTCTTTGGTCCCCTCCTCCTCCTCCTCCTCCTCACCTCCTCTTCATCCGTGCCAATCCCTAAAAAATCATTCATCTCCTCACCCACATCCTCCTCCCGTCCCTCTTCCTCCTCCTCCTCCTCCTCTTCCTCCTTCTCCTTCTCCTCCTTTTTTTCCTCTTCTTTTTCCTGTTCCTTATTCTTCCTTTTCCTCTTCCTTTGTCTTTTGCTCTTCGTCTTCATATTTTCCTCCTCCTCCTCCTCCTCCTCCTCTTCCTCTTCCTCTTCCTCCTCCTCCTCCTCCTCCTCCTCCTCGCCTCCTCCGTACTCCTCCTCCTCTCCAAAGGGTGGGGGCCCCCCCCCCCCCCCCGTGGTGGCCCCCACACACCCCTTTTTTTTTTTTTCTTTCCACACATGTTCCTTCCACACCTGTTCCTTCAGCTTCTTTCATCCCTCCTCCTACTTCTCTTCCTCCTCGTTTTCCTCCTTCTTCTTCTCTTCCTCCTCCTCCTCCTCTATCCCCCCTTCTTCTACCACCTCATCTTCCTCTTTTACCAATTCCTTTTACTCATCTCTCCTCCTCTTCCTTCTCTCCCTCCCTCCCCTCCTTCTCCTCTTCCTACCTCTCTTCCACCTTCTCCTTCTCCCCGTCTCTCTATCGCTCTTTACCCTCTTCTTCTTCATCCCCTCTCCTCCTTCTCCTCCTTTCCTCTCCCTCTACCTCTTCCTCTTCTCTCTCTTTCTCCTCTTCTTCCTCCTCTTCTTTCTACAACTCCAAGAGCTGTTACTCCATCATCTCATCTATTATTACCTCGCCCTCCCTCCATCTCACTCTTCCTCCTACTACTCCCCCTCTTCCTCCCACATTCTACTTCCTCCTCCTCCTTCCTCCTTCCTCCTTCCTCCTTCTTCCCTCCTCCTTCCTCCCTCTCTCATCCTACCCCACCCAACGTCCCTCCTACTCAACATACTGTTCCTTTTTCCTTCTTCCTTAATTTTTCCTTTCTGTTCCCTCCTTCCTCCCTCCTTTTACCTTCCCTATTCCCTCCTTCTTCCCTCTTCCTTCCTCCTACCTCCCTCCTTCCTCCCTCCTCCTTCCTCCTTCCCTTTACCTTCCTCCTTCCTCCCTACCTTTTCCTTTCTGTTCCCTCCTTGCTCCCTCCTTTTGACTTTCCTATTCCCTCCTTCTTCCCTCTTCCTTCCTCCTACCTTTATCCTTTTCCTTCCCTATTCCCTCCTTCCTCCCTCATCCTTCCTCCTTCTCTTTTCCTTTACCTTACTCCTTCCTCCCTACTTTTTCTTTTCTGTTCCCTCCTTCCTCCCTCCTTTTCCTCCCTATTCCCTCCTTCTTCCCTCATCCTCCTCCTTCCTCCCTCTTTTTTTCTTCCCCATTCCCTCCTTCCTCCTTCATACTTCCTCCTTCCTCCCACCTTTCTCTCTCCTTTTTCCTTCTCCGTTCCTTCTCCTTCCTTCCTCCTTCCTTTTTTCTTTCCCTATTCCGTCCTTCCTCCTTCCTCCTTCCTTCCTCCTTCCTTCCTCCTTCCTTCCTCCTTCCTTCCTCCTTCCTTCCTCCTTCCTTCCTCCTTCCTTCCTCCCTCCTTCCTCCTTCCTTCCTCCCTCCTTCCTCCTTCCTTCCTCTCTCCTTCCTCCGTCCTTCCTCCTTCCTCCTTCCTTCCTCCTTCCTTCCTCCTTCCTTCCTCCTTCCTTCCTCCTTCCTTCCTCCTTCCTTCCTTCCTCCTTCCTTCCTCCTTCCTTCCTCCTTCCTTCCTCCTTCCTTCCTCCTTCCTTCCTCCTTCCTTCCTCCTTCCTTCCTCCTTCCTCTCTCCTCTTTCCCTCTTTCCTATTCCCCTATTCTTCCCTTCTTTTTCCTTTCCTTTCCTCTCTTTTCTCCCTTGCGTATCTCTGAACTCCCACCTTTCCCTTCACCCCCTCACCCTCCCTTCCCTTTTTAGGTAAATGATTTCCCCTGGAGGCGCTTATATGCCTGGACTCCCAAGATAATGATGATTATAATGAAGATAACGAAGATGATAACGATTTGTGATAAAGAAAATCATGATAATAATTATGACGTCGATGGCGATAGTGGGAACGATAAAGGGATGTTGATAAGTAAGGAAATGGACAGATAAAATAAAAATAAAAATAAAATAAATAGAAATAAAATAAAATAAAATACATAAAAATAAAATAAAATAAAAATAAAAAATAGAAATAAAATAAAACAAATAAAAATAAAATAAAATAAAAATAAGATAAAATGAAATAAAATAAAATAAAATAGAATAAGATGAAATAAAGATAAAAAAAAATAAATAGAAATTAGTAAATTAACGAATAGATAAATAAATGAATGAAT
>NC_134783.1:15745712-15748212 GCF_046742065.1 Oratosquilla oratoria
AATATTAGAAAAAAGATGTTTCCGTATTGAAGGATTTGGCTTCGTCATGCAAGCCAAACCAACGTCTCGATTTTTTTTTTTTTTTTTTTTTTTTAATTAGCGGCCGTTCTTGTGAACGGTGCTTTTATTTCTGATAATATGACATCACTCGCGGGTGGCTGTCAAATGTATTTTATTCTGGCTAATTCTAGACTATTTTATTTCGAATACCTCATTATGTAAACTTTGCCTCCCAAAGCTCAGCTAATAAACACTTTTTTTTTCTCTGTTGTGTATCGTTAACGCTGTTTAGGATAACATCAAGTGTGTTTGTAGTTGTGAAATTGTTACTTGGAGAATAGAATTATTACGTTGAGATTAGTTATGTTTTAGTAAGAGCAGTGTGTATGTGTGTTTGTGTGTGTGTGTGTGTGTGTATGTGTGTGTGTGTGTGTACGTGTGTGTGTGTACGTGTGTGTGTGTGTGTATGTGTGTGTGTGTGTACGTGTGTGTGTGTATGTATGTGTGTGTGTGTGTGTGCGTGTGTGTGTGTATACGTGCGTGTGTGTGTGTATGTGCGTGTGTATGCATCTATATATGGATGCATGTATTTATGCAAGTACATATGAATTCAATGTATGTATGTATGTATGTACTATACGTATGTATGGATGAATGTATGTGTGTGTGTGTGTGTGTGTGTGTGTGTTTGAGTTTGTGTGTGTGAATGTGCGTGCGCGCGCGCGTGTATGTGTGTGTGTGTGTGTGTGTGTGTGTGTGTGTGTGTGTGTGTGTGTGTGTGTGTGTGTGTGTGTGTGTGTGTGTGTGTGTGTGTGTGTGTGTGTGTGTGTGTTAGTGTGTGTGTGTATGTGTTTGTGTTTCAATTAACCCATTCGCCGTTGTGACACCCCACTCATTTCATTCTTGTGAGAAGAGACTCGAACCCAGGAACTGTAAAACGTGAGCTGTCTACGTTAACATCTGGCCCAGCCGACTCCCACAGTGTTGCACAAATCCTTCAGGATTGCCATAGGATTCTAGGATTCAACAGACCTTGGGTTCCTTCAGCCCAGTGGTAAACTTTGTATATTTGTTATGGTCAGCAACAGCTGATTTTATTCAACTGAGGATTTCTCTTCATCACTTCATCCCTTCGTTCCTCTCTCCCTTCCTCTCTCCTTTTCTCTCTCCCTTCCTCTCTCCCTTTCTCCCTCCTTTCCTCTCTCCCTTTCTCCCTCCTTTCCTCTCTCCCTTCCTCTCTCCCTTCCTCTCTTCCTCTCTCTCTTCCTCTCTCGCTTCCTCTCTCCTTCCCCTATCCCATCCCCTCTGCCTTCCTCTCTCCCTTCCTCTCTCATTTCCTCTCTCCTCTCTCTCTTTCTCTCTCCTTTCCTCTCTCTCCTTCTCTCTCCCTTCCTCCCTTCTTCTCTCCTTTCCTCTCTCCCTTCCTCTCTCCCTTCCTCTCTTCCTCTCTCCCTTTCGCTCTCCCTTCCTCTCTCTCTTCCTCTTTCCCTTTCTCTCTCTCTTCGTATCCCCGTTCCTCTCTCCCTTCCTCCCTTCCTCTCTCCCTTCCTCTCCCCCTCTCTTCCTTTCCTTTTCCTTTTCTTTTTTAATTTCCTTTATTTCCCTTCCTTTTTTTTTAGGTGTCTTGTCTTTTTGAGTTCATGGGTCGTTCTTCGGGGGAACAAATTCTTTGTCAAAAAAAAAAAAAAAAAAAGACGCTAGACTGAATTATGTTAATATCCCTACTTAGGGCCGCCGGCCTTCAGTATACCACCGCACCGGTAAGGTCGAACCTTACCTCATGCAGAAGTCTTCGAGTCCTTCGACAATTCACAAAAGGTCTTACATTCACCCTTTGAGAGACCTTCCTCCCCCTCACCTCCCCCCTTAACCTCCCCCCTAACCTCCCCCCTTTCCCGAATTCCTCTGTCTCTTCAGCCCTCTGAAAGCCTTGTCTCTAATCGCTGAAAGCCTAGAAGCCCCTACATGGAACTTGTCAAACCTGCTTAAGTCGCCTCACTCCTCTCCCCCATTCTCCCCCTCCTCCCCCTCTCCCCCCTCCCCCTATCTCCCCCCTTCCTACACCCTTTCTTCCTCGTCCTCCTCTGCGCAGTCTCCCCCCCCCCTCCATCGTCCTTCTTCCTCCACCACCTTCCCCGTTCTCCAACACAAACGTCATCATCATACCTGTACTGCCCACACGCTTCGAGCCGAAATTCGAATGTACAGGGTGGTTCAGCATCTTTGAAATCCGCGTGGTAGTCTCGTACTTTTCCTATTAACCTTTTGCTAATTTTTCATACATCTGTTTATTTATTTGTTTGTTTATTATTTGTTTTATTTTATTCTATTTTATATTATTTTATTTTATTTTATTTTAATTTTATTTATTTTATTTTATTTGATTTGATTTTCATTTTGTTTTCCTTTATCTTATTTTATTTCATTTTATTTTATTTTATTTCATTTTTATTTTAATTAGTTTTACTTTATTCTATTCTAGTCTATCTTGTGTCATTTC
>NC_134783.1:15765712-15770712 GCF_046742065.1 Oratosquilla oratoria
AGGAAGACAGGAGGCAAAGGAAGAAGTAGATGGCAAGGTTAGGAAGCAGGAAGAAGGGAGAGAAGGAGGAGGAGGAGGAGGAGGAGGAGGAGGAGGAGGAGGAGGAGGAGGAGGAGGAGGAGAAGGAGAAGGAGGAGGAGGAGGAGGAGGAGGAGAAGGAGGAGGAGGAGACGAGGAGGCCGGAGGAGGCAGTAAGAGGCATGAGATCGGAGGAGGAGGAAGATTAGAAAGAAAATTAGAAGGAAGGTTGGTGGTAAGAGTAGGAGGCAGGAGTAGGAGGCAGGAGTAGGAGGAAGTAAGGGGCAGTAAGAGGCACGAGAGTGGAGGCAATAGTAGGAGTTAGGATTAGGAGGCAGGAGTAGATGGCAGTAATTGACTGGGGACAGGAATAGAGGGCAGGAGTAGAGGGCAGTAAGAAACTGGAGGCAGGTGTAACAGGCAGTAGGATATTGGAGGCAGGAGTAAGAGGGAGGATATAGGAGGCAGAGGTAGGAGATAAGGGTAGGAGGCAAGAATAGGAGACAGGAGTAGGAGTCAGGAGGCAAGGGTAGGAGACAGCTGTAGGAGGCAGGGATTGGAGGCAGGGGTAGGAGGCAGGAATAGAAGGCAGGAGTAGGAGGCAGGGGTAGAATGCAGGAATAGGAGGCAGGAGTAGGAGGCGGGGGTAGGAGGCAGTTGTAGGAGGCAGGAATAGGAGGCAGGAGTAGGAGGTAAGAGTAGGAGGCAGGGGTAGAATGCAGGAGTAGGAGGCAGGAGTAGGAGGCAGGGGGTAGGAGGTAGCGGTAGGAGGCAGGGGTAGGAGGTAAGAATAGGAGGCAGGAGGTAGGAGGCATGGGTAGGAGGCAGAAATAGGCAGGAGTAGGAGGTAGGAGTAGGAGGCAGGGGTAGGAGGCAGGGGTAGGATGCAGGAATAGGAGGCAGGAGGCAGGAGTAGGATGTAGGAATAGGAGGCAGGAGGCAGGAGCAGGAGGCAAGAGTAGGAGGTAGGAGGCAGGATCTCCCGTCTGGCGTAATGGGCCCTCGCCCGCACGCGTAGGTTCCTCTCCTGCTTTCCGCCATCTCACTTCCACTTTCCACAAACATCCAAAACGAAAAAAAAGAAAAAAAAAGGAAAAAAGAATCCAAACGGGAAGAAAAATGCCTAATTCGAAGCCACAACAAACACAATAAGCAGATTCTCCTTCTATGGGAGGGAGTGGGGGAGGGGGGAAGAGAGGAGAGGGAGTGGAGGGAGGGAAAGAAGGAGAGGGAGAGAAATGGGGGAGAGGGAGTTGCTTATTGGGGGGGAAAGGCTTGGTTGTATTGGCATTTGGGAACTGGGGTTTGGGGAAAAGGGTGGAAGATTAAATATGATGAAATGGTTGTATATAATAACGGGTTACATAAAGAACAGATAACAAATGAGTGATGGTAATAGTAATAATGATGGTAATAATTATAATAATAGTAATAATTATAATAATAGTAATAAAAGTAATAATGATAATAATGATGATGATGATGATGATGATGATGATGATGATGATGATGATGATGATGATGATGATGATGATGATGATGATGATGATGATGATGATGATGATGATGATGATGATGATGATGATGATGATGATGATGATGATGATGATGATGATGATACCTCTTTACATAAGTGCAAAGCATTCTTCAGGCATTTTTAAGAACTATAACGAGTATTAGCACGCATTGTAGCCAGTCTCCTCTTCCATTCCCCTCTTCCCTCCATTTCCCCTCCTCTTCCCTCACTACCCCAGCTCCCTCTAACGACTCAATCATTTCCCCAAATTACTCCACAGAAAACAGGATTATTAATAAGATAACAAGTACCTTTGACTATCCAAAAGGACATAGGAAATATAGGATAATGGACGACAAAGGCACGGGATGGGCTATCAGGATAGAAACGCTGGATAACTACAGTCCATAACAAGGAACCGATCTTCTGCTTTATACCGAAGGATGCATACCAAATCATCCGTAATTGTGATACCATTGTGGTACCACTTAACTATCGATAAAAATACGAAAAAAAAAATACAGAGGAAGAGGAAGAGGTAAAGGAAGGAAGTGGCTGTTTATGAGGACATGTGGGGAGGAGGAGGAGGTATGTGGAGGGGATGTGGAGGGAATTCCTTGTCCCTAATTAGGGATGCTGGGAGTGGAGGAGGGAGTAGAGGAGGTGGAGTAGAATATTTCAGGAAATATTCAATACATGTAAACTCTAATGAGTAATGAACTCTGTTATGGTTATGGTGGTTGTGGTTATGATTGTAGAGCTGTTGGTTGTTTGGTGGTTGGTGGTCATGGTAACGAGTTCATGGTAGTAGCGTTGGAAGTATTGTTGGTATTGGTGGTTGCGTTACCTAAAACCTCATCTGAATTAAGTTAAACAAAGTCAGGTAACCACAATGGAAGTTTATCCCACCAGGAGACTGCATTGAACATGAAGTGAAAAAAAAAAAAAAAATTGTGGTTTCCTGAACTGTGAAAGTTCAAATTGAACTACAACGATGCATTCCGTGGCAGATCTATGCCATTTGTTTATCGTCATTTTATCTGGTTATTCTTTATTTTTCAATTATTTATCTATTTGTTGTTTCTTTGTGATAAAATCTGCGTCCATAGTAAGAATATATTAACATAGAAAAACAAATAAATGAATAAAAAAATCAATTATCGAATAAAAGATAAGTAAATAAAATGTAAATAGATAAATAGATATATAGGTAAATAGATAAGTAGATAAATGAATAAATATTAGGATTTCATTGAATAAAAAAAAGCAACTGCCCTAAGAATATCACTTCATATAAATTCCCCAAAACAAAATTACTATAAGACCAACTACGTAAATAAACAAACTTAAGCGATGTTCACTTGTTTCGCTTTAGATCATGTAATTCCTAGTTTAAAAGGTAACACTCGTAACCGACAGAGGAACTGTCACGGCCATCTAATCATACTATCATTTCACCCTCGATAATTAATTCATCGATCCCTTAATCCCAAATGCCAAACGAAGAGGCTGGGATATCACACAAGAATGAAAAAAACAAAGACTTACAACCTTTCGGGTTTACCCTTATCCATCTTGTCCCGAACCCACCACCGTTACCAGACCTTTCTTGCCACCCAGAACCCAAAGAAAACCTCAGGTAGACTCATAACCGGGAACAAGGTGTCCGGAATTTCGGGGGCATGTCCGGGATGCCCCCATAAGCTACGGCTGTACATTAATCAGTATCAAGATAGCAGTGGCTCTGTGCACGCCTGCAGCATGCAACATCCCACAGCTCCTCTTCTTCCTCCTCCTTCTCCTCTTCCTCTTTCTCTTCCTCTTCCTCTTCCTCATCTGCACTTATGCCTGTGTCCCTGCCGGCGAGTGCAGACATCAACTACAAATATTGCGTGAGTATGAAGAAAAAGTAGTATTTATTTTATATATTGATAAAGGGTATGCACATTATGTATATATATATATATATATATATATATATATATATATATATATATATGTATATACATATATAATTATATATACACATATATATATATATATATATATATATATATACAAGTATATATATGTAAGTATATATATATGTATATATATATATATATACATATATATACATATATATGCGTATTGTGTGTATAACGTAAGTACAATATATATCCGTTATGTGTGTACGAACATACATGTATATCATATGTACATGTACATGTATCTATTTATGTAATTTATATATATATATATATATATATATATATATATAATATATATATAATATATATATATATATATATAAACATATGTATCTATATGTATATATATATATATATATATATATATTGTGTGTATAACATAAGTACAATATATACACATTATGTATGTACGAACATACATGTATATCATATGTACATGTACATGTATATGCATATGTATATGTATATGTATATGTATATGTATATGTATATGTATATATATATATATATATGTATATGTATATGTATATGTGTATATGCATATGTATTCGTATATTAATACGTTACCTATATACATATATGTATATGTTGAGGCATTCTGACAGGTTGACGTAAGTGGGAGTAGAAAACACAGGAGTCTTAGTCTGAGTTTATTCTTGACTGTGTTTCCTACTCTCACTTACGTCAAATATGTATATGTATATGTATATGTTTATGTATACAGTATGTATATGTGTATATGTAAATGTATATGTATATGTATATGTATATGTATATGCATTTGTATATGTATATAATATGCATATGGATATGTATATGTATATTATTATGTATATGTATACGTATATGAATATGTATACTTATATGTATATGTATATGTATAGTCGTAAGTATATAGGAATTTTTATCCGGCTGTCTTTTGGTTCTGTTACAGTAGTGTTGTCATCAGCAAGTGCAATTTTTTTTTTACTTACTTCTTACTTCTGCTCCCAGGTAGGCTTACAGCCTGTCAGTCGGGCCAGCACACTTCTCCAGATTGTCCTCTCAAAGCTTCCCTCTTCTCTCAAATCCTCTATTTTTCCTAATCCATTTGCCTCTAGGATTTCTTGAACGCCATCTTTCCATCTTTTCTTCGGTCTACCTCTAGATCTGCTACCTTCTGGTCTCCAGTTCCATCTTTTCTTTGCAATTCTCTCTTCATCCATTCTCTCCACGTGCCCAAGCCACCTTAGTTGTGCCTTTTCTATTTTGCTTCTAGTTGATTTTACTCCAATCATTTCTCTTATTTCATCATCTCTAATTCGATCTCTTTTGGTTTTATTTACTATTGCTCTCAACGTTTTCATTTCTGCCGACTGAATTCTGCTCCAGTCTCTTGATGTTAATGTCCAGCTTTCAGCAGCATACATTAAAATTGGTACCAAAACTGATTCAAAAATATTTTTCTTTGCCTCCGTAGGTACATTTATATCTTTTAGGATAGGGTACAAGGCACA
>NC_134783.1:15775712-15778212 GCF_046742065.1 Oratosquilla oratoria
TACATACGTTGTCGGTCATTATGAAGAAGACTTTAGTCGAAACGTCGGGAATAGAGTGTTTTCGCTCCAACCCGCGTTTGTCTAAAACCTTTTCCAATGATATATATATATATATATGTATATATATATATATATATATATATATATATATATATATTATATATATATATATTTACGTACATATATATATGTATATACATATATATATATATATATATATATACATATATGTGCATATATATATGTAAATATATATATATCATTTATTATATATATACATATATATATATATATGTGTGTGTGTGTGTGTGTGTGTGTGTGTGTGTGTGTGTGTGTGTGTATTCACTTGGTCTTTGGATCACGTGTTGGACTCGTGATCGACAGCTATTTCCCTCCTGGAAGAGAGCTCAGAGCTCGTAGGTCCGATGATGATGATGTGTGTGTGTGTGTGAAGAGGAAACACTGAAGTCTTAATTCCTGATTAGTTTTGCTACAAAACTTTTTAACTTGTCACAATGTCTCAATATATGTACATATATATGTATATATATATATATATATGTATATATATATATACATATACTGTATATATATATATATATATATATATATATATATACATATACTGTATATATATATGTATATATAAAATGTATATATTTGCATATATGAATGTATTCATACGTGCATATATAATAATTCATCATCATCATCATCATCATCATCATCATCATCATCATCATCATCATCATCATCATCATCATCATCATCATCATCATCATCATCATCATCATTCCCAATACTACCATCAACATCATAGTTGTCATTATCATGATTATCCTTACAATTTGTGTTATCGAAAGCATACGCCAATAGTGTCCTCACACTGCGTGATACACTGGTATTTCAGAGTTCGGTGGAAAAATGCAGAGCAGTAAGAGGAAAAGATAGATGTAAGTGACAAGAGTAGAGAGAAGAGAGGAGTAGAGAGGTGAGTGGACCGGTGGGAAGAGGGTAGAGTTGACGAGACGAGTGGCAAAGAGTGGCAAAGAAAGGAGGAGAGGAAGGAGACGAGAGGAGAAAAGAGAAGAGAGAAGAAGAGAGGAGAAAAGAGAGGAGAGAAGAAGAGAGGAGATAAGAGAGGAGGGAAGAAGAGAGGAGAGAAGAAGAGAGGAGAAAAGAGAGGAGGGAAGAAGAGAGGAGAAAAGAGAGGAGAGAAGAAGAGAGAAGAAGAGAGGAGAAAAGAGAGGAGAGAAGAAGAGAGGAGAAAAGAGAGGAGAGAAGAAGAGAGGAGAAAAGAGAGGAGAGAAGAAGAGAGGAGAAAAGAGAGGAGAGAAGAAGAGAGGAGAAAAGAGAGGAGAGAAGAAGAGAGGAGAAAAGAGAAGAGAGAAGAAGAGAGGAGAAAAGAGAGGAGAGAAGAAGAGAGGAGAAAAGAGAGGAGGGAAGAAGAGAGGAGAAAAGAAAGGAGAGAAGAAGAGAGGAGAAAAGAGAGGAGAGAAGAAGAGAGGAGAGAAGAAGAGAGGAGAGAAGAAGAGAGGAGAGAAGAAGAGAGGAGAGAAGAAGAGAGGAGAGAAGAAGAGAGGAGAAAAGAGAGGAGAGAAGAAGAGAGGAGAAAAGAGAGGAGAGAAGAAGAGAGGAGAAAAGAGAGGAGAGAAGAAGAGAGGAGAGAAGAAGAGAGGAGAGAAGAAGAGAGGAGAGAAGAAGAGAGGAGAGAAGAAGAGAGGAGAGAAGAAGAGAGGAGAGAAGAAGAGAGGAGAAAAGAGAGGAGAGAAGAAGAGAGGAGAAAAGAGAGGAGAGAAGAAGAGAGGAAAAAAGAGAGAAGAGAAGAAGAGAGGAGAAAAGAGAGGAGGGAAGAAGAGAGGAGAAAAGAGAGGAGAAGAAGAGAGGAGAAGAAGAGAGGAGAAAAGAGAGGAGAGAAGAAGAGAGGAGAAAAGAGAGGAGAGAAGAAGAGAGGAGAGAAGAAGAGAGGAGGAAAGAGAGGAGAGAAGAAGAGAGGAGAAAAGAGAGGAGAGAAGAAGAGAGGAGAAAAGAGAGGAGAGAAGAAGAGAGGAGAAAAGAGAGGAGAGAAGAAGAGAGGAGAAAAAAGAGGAGAGAAGAAGAGAGGAGAAAAGAGAGGAGAGAAGAAGAGAGGAGAAAAGAGAGGAGAGAAGAAGAGAGGAGAAAAGAAAGGAGAGAAGAAGAGATGAGAAAAGAGAGGAGAGAAGAAGAGAGGAGAAAAGAGAAGAGAGGAGAGAAGAAGAGAGAAGAGAGGAGAAGAGAGGAGAGAAGAAGAGAGGAGAAAAGAGAGGAGAGAAGAAGAGAAGAGAAAAGGAGAGAAGAAGAGAGGAGAAAAGAGAGGAGGGAAGAAGAGAGGAGAAAAGAGAGGAGGGAAGAAGAGAGGAGAAAAGAGAGGAGAGAAGAAGAGAGGAGAAAAGAGAGGAGAGAAGAAGAGAGGAGAAAAGAGAAGTGTGGAGTTACTGAAGGTGGTGCTGTTGTATTCGATGGGACGAGGCGGAGGAAG
>NC_134783.1:15793212-15795712 GCF_046742065.1 Oratosquilla oratoria
TCCTCCTCCTCCTCTTCCTCCTCCTTCTCCTATTCCTACTACTACTTCTACGCCTCCTCCTCCTTCTCTTTCTCTTCCTCTTCCTCCTCTTCCTCCTCCTTCTCCTTTCCCTCCTCATACTTCTCCTACGCCTTCTCCTTTCCTATTCCTCTTCCTATTCCTCCTCCTCTTCCTCCTCCTTCTCCTCTTCCTCCTCCTTCTCCTATTCCTACTCCTCCTCCTCCCCTCTTTCTCTACTTGTTCCTCCTCTTCCTCCTCCTTCTCCTCTTCTTCCTCTTACTTCTCCTCTTCCTCCTTCTTCCTCTTCCTCTTTCCTCTCTTCCTCCTCCTCCTCTTTCTCCTTCTTCCTCTTCCTTCTTCTCCTCTTCCTCCTCTTCCTCCTCCTTTTCCTCTTCCTCCTCCTACTTCTCCTACTCCTCCTCCCCTTCCTCTTCCTCTTCCTCATCCTACTCCACATCCTTCTAATCCTTCTCCTTTCTCTCCTTCTCCCTCTCCCACTCCTATTCCTCTTATTTCCTTTCCTTCATTATCTCCTCCTCCTCCTCCTCTTCCTTATCCTCCTCCTCCTCCTCCTCCTCCTTCTCCTCCTTCTCTTCCCTATCCTCCTACTTCTTTCTCCTCTTTCTCCTCTCGTTTCCCCACTCTTTCTTTTTCTCCTACTCCTCTTCCTCTTCTTCCTTCTCCTCCTTCTCCTCCTCCTTCTCCTCCCCTCATCCTTATCCTCCTACGTCTCCTTCCTCCTCCTTCATATCCTTCTTTTTCTCCTCCTCCTCCTCCTCCTCCCCTACTTTCATTCCCTCGCTTTTCCTCCTCCTCCTCCTCCTCCTCCTCCTCCTTCGCTTTCCACTCCTACTCTTTCTCCTTCTTCACCTCTTCCTTCTCCCCTTTTTTTTCTCTTCTCTTTAGTATTCATCTTTGTTACATATTTTTCTTCTTCCTCTTCCTCTTCCTCCTTCTCCTCCACATCTTTCTCCAGCGCCTCCTATTTTCACATGTCCCTTTTCTCCTCCCTCCCTCTCTCTCTCTCTCTCTCTCTCTCTTTCTCTCTCTCTCTCTCTCTCTCTCTCTCTCTCTCTCTCTCTCTCTCTCTCTCTCTCTCTCTCTCTCTCTCTCTCTCTCTCTCTCTCTCTCTCTCTCTCTCTCTCTCTCTCTCTCTCTCTCTCTTCTTTCTTTCAATCTGTCTGTCTGTCTGTGTCAGGTTCGATCCAGACTTGTGAGGTCGGCCGGAAGTTTCATTTGATTCCCCGACAGCTACAGGTTACCCGCGCATATTGGGCAAAGGTAACGGGTTCCACTTTTTCATGTTATCAGCTACAGACTTGGGACTCTTTGCTAATTTTCTTTAATCTCCAGATCCCTGTTGCGTCCTGGTTATAGTTTTTGATCGTATGAGTAAGGTCAATAAATCCCATAAAATTCATCTGCACAAGCCATAATAAAGTCCAAAAATAATGTCACTGAATATATAGGGGTCGACAAAATATGGCTCACACCGTATCCGACCAGCTGGACATGCATCTATGATTACATGTTTGTGTATACAAAAAAAATGAAAATAAAGATAAAATAATCAAGAAAATGAGATGAAAATATTAATAAAATAATTCAGATAACTTAATGGTAATGTTTACTAATCTTTGTGTGGAAACATGTAATTGTGGATAGTAGACCTTATTGCATACGTGCATGTGTGTGTGCGTGCGTGCGTGCGTGCGTGTGTGTGTGTGTGTGTGTGTGTGTGTATGTGTGTGTGTGTGTGTGTGCACGCGTATGTACGTGTGCATGTGTACATGTACATATGCATGTGCTCGTTTATATGTTCGTATATATATATATTTATATATATATATATATATATATATATATATATATATATATATATATATATATATATATAAAGAAGTAGCGTTTGCTCTAAAAAGTATGAAACGAGGAAAGACGCCTGGGAGAGATGGTACTCGTATATCGATAAATCTTCTGAAAGACGTAGGGAAAGAAGTTAATCATAAATTAGCTCCTTGAATACCCAGTGTTTACGTCATGAAAGCATTTCTGAATCATGGTGCAATGCTATAGTGATTTTACTTCATAGAAGAGGAGACTGGGAAGACCTTAGAAACTACCGACCGCTTAGCTTATCAAATGTATATAAAGTATTACAGAAGCTTATCACTGTAATTCGACTACTTTAAGGTTAAAAAAAGATAAAGATCGAGAAAAGAGTACGGCGAGACGATACGATTTCATCCAGACTATTTACAACTTGCTTGGAAGAGATTTTCAGTAGGTTGAGTTAGGAAGAGAAAGGTTTGAAGATTAATGGTGAATATCTTAGTCACCTAAGATTAGAGGATGACATAATTCTTATTCCAGAAAGAGCAGAAGACTTGCAAGATATGCTGAATGATCTGGACAAGGAAAATCTCAAAGTAGGTTTAAAGATCCATAAAAGTAAAACCAAAGTAATGTTAATCACGAAAGTTCAAAGTAAAAATATTAT
>NC_134783.1:15808212-15813212 GCF_046742065.1 Oratosquilla oratoria
AAGAGATTTTCTTTTTCTTCTCTTTATCTTCCTCATTAGTATTTTCATTTTTTTTTGTATTTTCTCTTTTTCTCCTCATTCTCATTTTTTTATATTTTTTTATTTTTCTATTTCTTTTTTTCTCTTATTGTTGTTCTTTTTCTTTTCTATCTTCTTCTTTTTGTAATCCTCCTCCTCCACCTTCTCCTCTTCCTCCTCCACCTCCTCCTCTCCCTCTTCCACCTCCTCCTCTTCCTCCTCCTCCTCAACCTCCTCCTCTTCCTTCCACTTCATCCCCTTTTGATAACGGAGAAGGTCGGCGAACCCTCCACGGCTCTTCTTTCAGACTCGAGTCTTTAACTTCGGACGATCCAAGAAGAAGGTCGACCTTGGGGGGTGGGGGTGGGGGGGGTTGTTCTTGGCGAGGTCCCCGAGGACGAAGTATTCCACCCTCCCTCGTCCCTCCGCCTATTCCCCTCCCCCCCAAACACACACACACACACACACACACACACACACACACACACACACACACACACACACACACACACACACACACACACACACACACACACACACACACACACACACACACACACACACGCACACAGCATCACCAATCTCAGGTACAATGTAGAACGAAAAGGAATCTCGTCTACTGTACAGTTTCACTTCAGTTTGACGAAAAAATAATCTTTATATATTTTTTGTCTCTCGTTAGATAAAATAAAAGTGACATCCTCTCTCTCCCAAAAATAGATAATTACATAAATGAATGACTAGACGAATGAATAAATAAATAGGTAAATGAGTATATGGATGAATAAGTGAATAAATAATAGATAGATAAGATAATTTATCAAATAAGAATAAATATAACCAAATAATTGAGTAAATAAATAATAATTTATTATATTATTTGATTATAATAAACAAGCAAATGGAAACAATGGATAGTTCAGTAAATAGATAATAACCTGAATAGAAAGTCATTTGCTAAAATAAATTAATTATATGAATGAACACATATGTGAGTAAGGAAGCTGCAAATCTACGAGATTGAAGGATTACAAACAAATTGCTCAACAACATCAGTGACGAAAACTATAAAGGAGCAAAACATGATGGAATTTTTCAGGTATAAGCAACTGGCCCATAACACGCCATAAATCATGCCCCCCTAATATATATATATATCTCTATATAGATATATATATATATATATATATATATATATATATATATATATATATATATGTATGTATATATGCATATATATAAGTAATTATATACATACATATATATATATATATATATATATATATATATATATATATATATATATATATATATATACATTCAACATATTTCCGCTTACAGTCTTTCCGTTCTTATCAATATTATTCTAGGTCACCAAAATTCTATTTCTACAAAGAATTTTATGATAACATAGGTCTGTCAATTTATGTTATTTGATCCTTCCTCGTTAGCATATTGGACATGATGCCCCCCTCCACACACACCCTTTCTACATGACCCCGACATACCCCACCTACATGGGCCCTCCACATACCTCCGCCACATATACCCTACCACATACCCTCCTCCACATGCCCCTCCACATAACCCCCACATGCCCCACTTAAATGCCCCCTCCACATACCTCCGCCACATATACCCCACCACATACCCTCCTCCACATACTCCTCAGCATACCCCTTCCACATACCCCCCTCTACATGCCCCCCACATACCCCACCTACATGCCCCTCCACATACCTCCGCCACATATATCATATCACATACCCTCCTCCACATACCACTCCATATACCCACCTCCACATGACCCCACATACCTCCTCCATATTCCCATTCTACAAACCCCTCCTCTACATACTCCTCCACATACTCCCTCCACATACCCCCTCCACATAACCCCTCCACATACCCCTTCCACAAACCCTTCTCCACATATCTCCCACCACATACCCTTCTCCACATACCCCTCCTCATATCCCTTCCACAAACCCTTCTCCACGTATCCCTCCACATATCCACCTCCACATACCCCTCCACATACCCACCTCCACATATCCCTCCACATACCCACCTCTACATATCCCCCACCTCTAGTCCTACTCCAAGAAAGATGGAGGAAGTGTGAGACATTGAGGGTGGAGTGAATGACATTTTCCTTCTCTCACTCCCTCCCTCCCTCCCTCACTCCCCTCCTTCATTCCAACTCAGTCACAATGGAGTTAGTCCTATTTATTAGGTACTATGAAACAAGTTGGGCACACTCTCCTTCCCCTCACCCTTCCCCCCACTTCCCCTCACCCTTCCCCCCCCTGCCCCCACTTACCCTCACCCCCTCACCCTTCCCTTCACCCTTCCCCTCACCCTCTTACCTTTCCCCCCTTTCACCCCTTGGCCTTCTCCACCCCCTCCTTTCTTCTTTTCCATTTCTCATTAGATGTGGAAAGTACCCCTACATCCCCATCCCCGTCCCCATCCCCATCCTCCATTCCCATCCCCATCCCCATCCCCATCCCCATCCCCATCCCCATCCCCATCCCCATCCCCATCCCCATCCCCATCCCCATCCCCATCCCCATCCCCATCCCCATCCTCGTCCATATCACCATCTCCATCCCCATCCCCACCTCCGTCCCCTTCCACCAGTCCCCAACCTCATTCCCATCCCCATCCCCATCCCCTTCCCCATCCCCATCCCCTTCCCCATCCCCATCCCCATCCCCATCCCCATGCCCATGCCCATGCCCATGCCCATGCCCATGCCCATGCCCATGCCCATGCCCATTCCCATTCCCATCTCCATCTCCATCCCCATCCCCATCTCCATCCCCATCCCCATCCCCATCCCCATCCCCATCCCCATCCCCATCCCCATCCCCATCCCCATCCCCATCCCCATCCCCATCCCCATCCCCATCCCCATCCCCATCCCTATCCCCATCTCCATCCCCATCCCCATCCCCGTGCCCATCCCTATCCCCATCCCCGTCCCCATTCCCATCCCCATTCCCATCCCCATCCCCATGCCCATCCCCATCCCCATCCCCATCCCCATCCCCATCCCCATCCCCATCCCCATCCCCATCCCCATCCCCATCCCCATCCCCATCCCCATCCCCATCCCCATCCCCATCCCCATCCCCTTCCCCATCCCCATCCCCATCCCCATCCCCATCCCCATCCCCATCCCCATCCCCATCCCCTTCCCCACTCCCCTCCCCATCCCCATCTCCATCCCCACTCCCCTCCCCGTCCCCATCTCCCATCCCCATCCCCATCCCCATCCCCATCCCCATCCCCATCCCCATCCCCATCCCCATCCCCATCCCAATCCCCATCCCCATCCCCATCCCCATCCCCATCCCCATCCCCATCCCCATCCCCATCCCCATCCCCATCCCCATCCCCATCCCCATCCCCATCCTCATCCCCATCCCTATCCCCATCTCTATGCCCATGCCCATTTCCATCCCCAATTCCAATCCCATCCCCATATCCTTCCCCATATTGGGGTTAGGGAACGTAGTCACCGGCCTCTACCCTTCCCTACACTCACTCACTCACTCACTCACTCACTCACTCACTCACTCACTCACCCACTCACTCACTCACTCACTCACTCACTCACTCACTCACTCACTCACTCACTCACTCACTCACTCACTCACTCACTCACTCACTCACTCACTCACTCACTCACTCACTCACTGGTGGTGGTGGCAATATTGGTAGTTTTGATGCAAGTCCACCGCATCAGAATTAGGATGAAGATTAGAATCCATTTTTTAACTCGATTTTTGGTGTGCGTCATTGAAAAGGCCATCGTCACTCGAAGCATTAAGAGTTCAAAAACCAGCAAGTCACAGTCTAACTAGTGAGTGAGTGAGAGAGAGAGAGAGAGAGAGAGAGAGAGAGAGAGAGAGAGAGAGAGAGAGAGAGAGAGTGAGTGAGTGAGTGAGAGTTAGAGAGATAGATTGAGAGAGAGAGAGATTGAGGGAGTGAAAGAGAGAGGGAGAGAGAGAGAGTGAGTGAGTGAGTGAGTGAGTGAGCGAGCGAGAGAGGTAAGAGATAGATAGATTGAGAGAGAGATATTGAGGGAGTGAAAAGAGAGAGGGAGAGAGAGAGGGAGAGAGAGAGGGGAGAGAGAGAGAGAGAGGGAGAGAGAGAGAAAGAGAGAGAGTAAGAGAGAGATGGAGAGATAGAGAGAAGGGGAGTGGAGAGTGGGAGAATGAGAGAGAAATGAGATATAGACAGAGATAGAGAAAGAGAGAGAGAGAGAGAGAGAGAGAGAGAGAGAGAGAGAGAGAGAGAGAGAGAGAGAGAGAGAGAGAGAGAGAGAGAGAAAAGAGAGAGAGAGAGAGAGTGAGAGAGAGAGAGAGAGAGAGAGAGAGAGAAGAGAGAGAAGAGAGAGAGAGAAGAGAGAGAAGTGAGTGAGTGGAGAGTGAGTGATGAGTGAGAGAGAGAGAGAGAGAGAGAGAGAGAGAGAGAGAGAGAGAGAGAGAGAGAGAGAGAGAGTGAGTGGAGTGAGTAGGTGAGTGAGGTGAGTGAGTGAGTGAGTGAGTGAGTGAGTGAGTGAGTGAGAGAGAGAGAGAGAGAGAGAGAGAGAGAGAGAGAGAGGAGAGATAGATAGAATAGAGAGAGACAGAGAGAGAGAGAGAGAAAGAAGAAAGGGAGAGAGAGAGAGAAGAGAGAGAGAGAGAGAGAGAGAGAGAGAGAGAGAGAGGAAGAGAGAGTGAGAGATAGAGATAGAGATAAGAGAGAGAGAGAGAGAGAGAGAGAGAAGAGAGTGAGAAGAAAGAGAAGAGAGAGAGAGAGAGAGAGAGAGAGAGAGAGAGAGAGAGAGAGAGAGAGAGAGAGAGAGAGAGAGAAGAGGGGGCGAGTAGGAGAGAGGGGTGAGGACTTTCTTCAATTGAATAAAATCGCCAAGCGATATCCAGAGCATATAATTCGTAAATAACAAATCCTAGACACCCCCCCCCCCCAGC
>NC_134783.1:15818212-15820712 GCF_046742065.1 Oratosquilla oratoria
TCTCTCTCTCTCTCTCTCTCTCTCTCTGTTTTTCTACCACTCTGTCTCTATGTCTCTGTCATCCTATCTCTCTTTCTATATATATCTCTATGCCACTATATATCTATGTGCCTATGTCTCTATGTCTATCTCTCTCTCTACCCTGTCTCTCTGTGTCTCTATCTCTCTTTATCTCTCTGTTTCTCTGTCTCTCTGTCATTCTGTCTTTATTTTTATCTCTCTCTCTCTCTCTCTCTCTCTCTCTCTCTTTCTCTCTCTCTATATATATATATCTATGTCTCTCTCTCACAAACTTTATTCTCTCTTTTTCCTTCCCAGTCTTCCTCTATTTCTCTCTTCTTCTTCCCTTCTTTCCTTCACTCTTCTCTTCTTTCAATCCTATCTCTCTTGCTCTCTTTTTCTGTCAAATCCATATAGAGTATTGATTCCATAAGAAACACCCGCAAATACGAGTCACCATCGTTCATTGTGGTTCAAGTCTAACTTTCACTCAAAGAAGAATGCATGTCATTTTTAACTTTTACTTTAATCTATTTTACCCCTTTTCAGATATCCTCATCATATCTATTATTTAATTTTCATGGATAGAAGCGCTGGTTATTGGCAACGAACTACAACGATTTTCACTCCCAGACCTTCTCTGTCCCTCTCTTTTTCCTCCCCTCTCTCTCCCATACTGCTGAGGCACTCATTAGACAAAAAAAAAGAAAGAAAAATGTTTGCCACAGATCTCATTAATTACATCTTTAAATACTTGGTTCGGATGAGCCTTGCTCCTCCACTCTCCTCCCTACACACCCTTCCACCACCCTTCAGATGTCTTGCTCTAGGTGGGTATTCATGACTTCTCCCCGCCTCCCTGACCCTTCTCTCCCTATCTCCCTCCCCTTTTTTTTTTCTCCCTCCCTTCCACTTCTTGCTAGACACCCATCCCTCCCAGGTCTTCCACTCTCCCTCTGCTATGTTCTTACTCTTCTCAAAGATTCTTTGTTTTTCTTGTAGACTCTCTGGATTTCTTGCAGTCTTTGGTTTTCTTGCAGATTTTCTGGTCCTCCTGAAGATTCTTTGGTCTTCTTGCAGACTCTTCGAATTCTTGCAGACACTTCGATCATCTTGCAAATACTTCGATTTTCTTGCAAACTTTATCTTCTTATAGACTCCTCTTGCATTCTCTTTGGTCTTCTTTTAGACACCTCGGTATTCTTGCAGACTCAATAGTCCTCTTGCAGACACTTCGATCTTCTTGCAGATACTCCGATCTTCTCGCAGAAACTTCGATTTTTTTTTGCAGACACTTCGATCTTATCGCAGACATTTCGATCTTTTTGCAGAGTTTGTCTTCTTGCAGACTATGTTCTTCTTGCAAACTCTTTGGTCTTCTTTGAGACACTTCGGTATTCTTGCAGACTTAATCGTTCACTTCCAGACACTTCGATCTTCTTGCAGACACTTCGATCTTCTTTCAGATTTTGTCTTCTTGCAGAATCTATGTTCCTCTTATAGACTCTCTGGTCTTCTTTGAGACACTTTGGTATTCTTGCAGACTCAATGGTTCTCTTGCAGACACTTCGATCTTCTCGCAGACACTTCGATCTTCTCGCAGACACTTCGATCTTCTCGCAGACACTTCGATCTTCTCGCAGACACTTCGATCTTCTCGCAGACACTTTGATCTTCTCGCAGACACTTCGATCTTCTCGCAGACACTTCGATCTTCTCGCAGACACTTCGATCTTCTCGTAAACACTTCGATCTTCTCGCAGACACTTCGATCTTCTCGCAGACACTTTGATCTTCTCGCAGACACTTCGATCTTCTCGCAGACACTTCGATCTTCTCGTAGACTCTTCGATCTTCTCGCAGACACTCCAACTTTCTTTACTGTCCTTTGGCACTCCCCTGTTCTCCCCCTCTCCTCTCATTTATCCCCCCTCCACCCTCCCCCTCCTCATCAGTGCTTGCTCCTTCCCTCATCGTATTGGAGCTGTTGCAAGTGTGCAATAGCTTCAATAGGAATGGCCTCTTCCACACCTTTTCGTCTTTGTCCCTAATTCTCTCGTCCTTTTTCTCCTTCTTCATCTTCTCCGTCTCGTGTCTTTGTCTCCTTCCCTCTACCTTTCTTCTACTTTTCTCGACCACCTCTTCTTCTATCTCTTTACCTCCTCGTCCCCTTTATTCTACTCTCCATCCATCCTTTTCTCCTCTCCTTCCCTACACTCCTCCTCCTCTCCTCCTCTTCATCTCCTACTTTTATATTTTTCTCCTCTCTTTCTTACTCTTCCTCCCCTCCGCCTGTTCTTACTTCTTCCTCTTCTTGCCTCTTTCCCTCTTTCCCTCTTTTCCTCTTTCTCCTCCTTTCTCCACAAGTCCTCCCTTCTCCCCCTCCCTTATCTCCCCTCCTCTTCGACTCTTTCACCTTCTCTCCTCCTCCTTCTCTCTTTTACTCTATTATATCCTTCCTCTCTCCTTATTTCCTCCTCTCCCACCTTCACCATCCAAT
>NC_134783.1:15825712-15830712 GCF_046742065.1 Oratosquilla oratoria
TTTGCTCACGAGATGAATTGTCTTGAATTATGGATGAGTTAGATCGGCCTCCACGCTGCTCCTGATGCTGGTGCTTCTCCTCCTCCTCCTCCTCCTCCTCCTCCTCCTCCTCGTCCTTCTCCTCCTCCTCCCCCTCCTCCTCCTCCTCCTCCTGTACTTGGGGCCCCCTGCTACAGCTGTTGGTCTTCTTACAGCTCGTGGCGTTGGGGAAACTGATCTCAGAGGTGTTGATGGTTTCTGAGGATAGGGGTTTTCCTTTGGGTTGGTTTTTGGAGTTGTTACAGATGCTAGTTATGTTACAACTGGTGGTGAGAAGCAGGTGGTGGGGAGTAGATGGTGGTGGGTCTACCCATTACAGCTGGTCTTGCAGCTGGTTCGTTGGTGAAGCTGGTCTTGGTGATGTTGATAGGCTTGTAGGTGTTGGAGTGGTGCGTGTGGGAGTTACTTTCATAGATGTCGTTGTTGTTATTGTTGGTTGTTGATGTTTTTAGTGTAGTTGTCGATCTTGGTGGTCCTGATGTAGTCGTTACTAGTTCTGAGTTTTTTTTTTATGTTATTGTACTACTGTTGTGTTATTGTATTGCTGTTGAAGTAATTGTTTTTTGTGTGTTTTTTATCGCTGTTGGCTTTCATATTCTTGTTGCGATGATTGCTGGTATTGCTGTTGTTATTATTCATACTCTTGATGTTGCTGTTGTTTATGGTGCTACTCAAGGTAGTATTGTTGTTGTTGATGCTGTTGGTGTCAATGGTATTGCTGCTGCTGTTGTTTTTTATATTGGCGTCGTTTGTGGTTCTCTTGGTTTGTTTGTTGTTGATGTCTATTGTTGTTAGTGTTGTTGTTGATGGGAATACTACTGTTATTGATGCTGTTTATGCCACTGACATTGATGCTTTTCTTCATATTATTTCTTCCGCTATTAACGCTTTTTATACTATTGGTATTGATATTGTTTCTGATATTGTTATTTTGAATACTATTGTTTATGTTGTTGATGAGTCAGTTAGTGATGCTTTGTTTGTTATTAATGTTATTATTAATGTTATTGGTCCTGACATTCCTTTTGTAGTTGTATTTGGGGATCTTGTTGACACATACTTGTTATTTTTGGCTCGACTGTTGATTTTCTGTTGGTGCTGTTATCACTGTTGTTAATACTGTTGTTCTTGTAAACAATTCTTGTATTGGTTCTCCATTCGTTATTTCAGGATCTTAACAAAACTTTTTTTTTTTATATGGGGGGAGGGGCAAAAATTACTTTGGATAACCAAATTCAAATTTCCACTTATTTTACATAAACTTTTATTCTCATCTACATTTACAGTTTAATTTATATTTTTTTAATTTTAATTTTCACTTGTTTTTACGTGTAGTTTAAGTTATATCTATATTTATATCTTAATCTTTTTATTTATTTTAATTTTCATTTTAGATTGAATTTATAATTTCATTTCTACTTTCATAGTTATCTTTATTTCTGTATTAATATCTTTATATACATTTATATTTACATTTACATTCATATTCATATTTATGTATATAATATATATATATACATGTATATATATATATGTATATATATATATATACATATGTATATATATGTATATATATATATATATATTTATATTGATATTTATATCTATATTTACATATATATTTATATTTATATTTATATTTATATTTATATCTATATTTATATTTATATTTATATTATATTTATATCTATATTCATATTTATATCTATATTTGTATTCATATTTATATTTATATTTATATTATATATATATATATATATATATATTTATATTTATATTTATATATACATTTATATTCATATTTATATCTATGAATGCATTTATTCACTAACTTATCTATCCATTTACCTATGTATTTATCTATTTATCTATTTTTGATCCGTTTTTATTTTTTCTACATGTGACCTGGTTATGGGCAGAAAATTCGTTTGTCTGCCTCTTGATCTGTCATTGTGGCTCATTGAAATCTTGATTTCAGACTCCTGAAGTACAAAATTCGGCCTGATATTGGTCTTCAGCGGGTGGACCTGACCCCTCAGCTGAACAAAATCGTCTGGTGAAACAGTGTTGCAGCCAAGGGGTGAGTGTGATGTATCCTTTTTTTTTTATAATTATTATTTTTTGTTTTATTTTTTTGCTTCTTATCTCATTTAATCTATTTATTGATTTATGTTTTTGATTATTCATCTGTTTACTTGTTCATTTATTAATGAATTTATGAATTCAGTTTTATTTATTAACTTATTTTTCTTGTCATTTTTCTTCTTACTTCTTATTCTACATAATCTATCTGTTTATTCGTTTATCTATTCATATAATTTTCTTATTTATTTGTTTACGAAATGATTAATTTAGTTCTATTCGTTGCCTTGTTTTTCTTGTCAAAATGAACCAATGCGAGCCTTTAGAATAATACAAACTGTGTTAATTTCTTTTGTTTCCTTTATCTTTAATTTTTTCAAAATTCTTATATCAGTTTGTTCATCAAATTATTTTCTGGGGGGCCAAATTAAGATAATGAAAGCTTATAGAATGACACAGAAGTGAATGTGATTATATGTCGTTTCGGTCTAATAACAAAAACGACCCGTGGCTATTTTCACTGATACATTATTACGTAAAACTATCAGCACCACCCCGTCATCGTTCTATTGATTTATTAAATAACTTATTTATTTGTTTATTTGCTTGTTTATATATATATTGATTTTTTATTCTAACAAATATCCGGTTAATTTATAATCTATATATCAATTAATTAATATATCAATCAATGTATCTACCTATCTGTTTATTTGTTCAATTATTTATCTATGTATTCATTTATCTTTCTATCTATCTACTTTTTATCTATTCATTCCATTATTTGTCTATTTATTCATTTACTTAGTCATATATTTGCTTCTTTATATGTTGATTTATTTACTTATTAATTAGATCATCTATTCAATTATTTACATAGTTTATTTGTCTATATACTCAATTATTCATTTACTTATTTTGTCAGAATCTAAAAGAATTGAAATACTGATGGTTTCGGAGGTTATTGATCATGTGATTATTGTTGATATCGTTATCATTGCTGTGATACCATTTTTGCTGATACATTAGTTGTTAGACTTATTGATCCACTGTCGGAGAATGAGATAAGATGGACAGAAAATCTGTATATTTTGACCACTATCTGTGGTCTTCTTCAGTATTATTCTGCTGAAGAGGATCATAGATATTGGTCGAAATATACAGATTTTCTGTCCATTTTATCTCGTTCTCCGAAAGTGGATTAATAAGTCTCATTTTACAAATGTACCACTACATTATACCTTCCACATTAATCGTTATTGTAAAGCTTTTGACCATAATATCATTACATGCGATATTATTGTAGTTATTATCGTTGTAATTATTGTAATGCTTGTGCCATTGATATTGTTGTTATTTTAATGTTATTGTCGTAGATACCGTAATTCCTATGCTAATGTCGTTAATGTTGTTATTATTATGATGTTACTGACTTCAACATCGTTATTGTAATGTTATTGTAGTTGATATCTTTATTTATAACGTAATGTTAATGTCCTTACTATCGTTATTAGTATTGTGATGTGGTCGTTGACGTTGTTATCTTTATTCTAATGTTATTGACGTTGACCTCGTCACTGTTATTGTAATGTTATTGAACGTGATATTATTATATTTATGGTGTTATTATCGTTGGCATCATCATTGTTAACGTGACGTGGTTGTTTTTAATATCTCCCAGTAAATATATACATGTATTGTATTGTTATTGTCATGGAATGTAGTTTACCAGCTCTTCTCTCACTGTAGATAATCTTACGTTGTTGTGCCTATATATATATATATATATATATATATATATATATATATATATATATACATATATATATATATATACATATATATATATATATATATATATATATATATATATATATATATATATATATATATATATACATATATGTTTGGTGCCAACAATAACAACTATACCAGGCCATGATGGTGACACATTGCCATTACTCTCTCTCTCTCTCTCTCTCTCTCTCTCTCTCTCTCTCTCTCTCTCTCTCTCTCTCTCTCTCTCTCTCTCTCTCTCTTTCTTTTTGTCCTCAGTATTCCAAAACCATGACTGACCATTGGTGCACTATGGAGCCAGGGAAAAGCGTTGAAACAGACTTATATGCATACATATACACACATATGTGTATATATATATATGATTTTACAAAGAGTGGGTTAACTTATATATACTAAGAGGAAATACATAGAGGGAACATGGGGATGTAAAAATACTAGTGCGTGGTCCGTTTGAGCCCGAGTCGCGGTGACCCCATGGTCAAAGTGACCCCGGGTCAAGGGTTTGCGTGACAAGTGGTCGGTTCTGATCTGGGCGAACAACTTGATGTACAATATTGTTGATGACCAAACTGGTAATGGCGTCGGAGGGCCATTGTCCTTTTGAAGTATTAAAATAGGCAGTTGTTTGATTAAGGAAACCTCATTTTTTTTTCTGTAGTTACAGTGTGATTTGTAAATTGTATTAGCCTCGTGCTAATCCATACGGTGATTTAATTTAGTAGTATGGAGGAATATTGTTGAATTTCCCTGGGCGTACTTAATTGAATTTTTAGGCTCCCTGATCCTAGTGGGAAGGTTTGGTCCCATTACACAGCAGTCATGGCTTGGAATTTTATAGATAACTGGATTGCTAATATATTTAGACCTTTGGTGGGAATTTATATATATATTTTTTAAATGCTGCTAGAGTAATTACGTGTAATATACAATACCCAATCAGACTTGGAATTTTATAGATAACTGGATTGCTAATATATTTAGATCTTTGGTGGGAATTTATATATATTTTTTTTAAATGCTGCTAGAGTAATTACGTGTAATATACAATACCCAATCAGAAACCTAACTACCCATTATAA
>NC_134783.1:15843212-15850712 GCF_046742065.1 Oratosquilla oratoria
TGAGATGTACTTTATGTACATGATGACGAGGAAGTTGGACATAAGGCTAGTTTCACAAGTCACGACTTTTCGCCGTGCGCCGTCCACGACACGACGTCGTACTTTCAAATAACAATGCGTGTCTATGGACACATTCAAACGTTACGACCACGACCATATATTATATTGAAAAAAGACTAGTTTCTATTTTTTTTCTAGTTTCTTGTATATTTCCTGAATAACAGCCATTAAATCGAAAGGTAATATTAAGTGGCATGGGTATATATGTAAGTAAAAACTAATGTAAAAAGTACCACACATTATCAAGTACTGAAATCACGAAAGAATACACTTATAAGAACATAAATGTCACTTAGATAATACTCTGAATATAGATGTGGGCATAAGTGTAATTACATAACGTATATGATAATAAGTTCAAATACAAATATAAGTAAAAATACCAATATACTTATGAAGACAGATGTAGATATAAATACATTTGTAGATGTTCTTCTTGAAGAGAAAAATATGACAGTTAAAGTGTTTCGGAAATGGGGCTTCCGATGTCAAAGTGAAACATGTTGTTGTTATAGACTGGAGTCTACCAGCGCTTTTATCCTTAAGGACAATCTTGCACTATTGTCAGGTAAATGTAGACATAGTTGAGAGAATTACTCGCTGTCCGAGCAGTTTAGAGCGTCGGTACTTGCGGCGGAAGCCGAGGTGACGGTAGTTAAAACTCTACCGCCAGCGAGTTGGACCAAGGGCATGGTTCATTGAATTCCATGCTACAAAGTCTTCTGTGAGGGGTACCGTTCTCGCCTCCTGACGCAGACTTCGCGACGTTAAACATATGTTGTGAGGTTAGAGGCAATTGTAATAGGAACAGTATACTCTGGACGTTGAAGGATATGTGAGATATAAGGAAAATAGACAAAAATCCTACCATACAAACAGGAAACAAGCAAGATACTGTAATGACTGCCATTTATTTTATATTGTTTGTTTATTTGTTTGTTATTGTTTGTTTGTTTATTATTATTTGCTTGATTTCTATTTATACTATTTATCTGTTTGTTTATTATTTAACTATATCTAAGCATTTATTTATTTGATTTATTATTATTCATAATATAATTTTTATTTATTTTTCTTTAATTCATTTATAATTGTTACATTTTTTCTGCATCCGACCTAGTTATGGACCAAAAGGTCTCCTGTCGGCATGCTCCGCCTTTGTAATCCTTTGTATGTAGGGAAATGATAAATGTAGAAAACAAGGTTTACTAGGCCCTGTTGAGGAGAGTTAGGGCAGTTGAAGAGGATAGTAGACATGTCCTGAGCTGGGCGCGTTCCTATATGCGTTCCTATATGCGTTCCTCGGTGTCCAGACTAGTATGACTTTGCTCAGGACACAGAGGAATGCACATAGGAACCCACCTAGGAACGCACCAAGGAACGCGCCCAGCTCTGAACATTTTTCAAGTCATAAAAGTGTATGAAGCAAATGTGAAACGAAGATGAGGAGAATGAAGACTGAATTGGGAGGGAGAAGAATGTGAATGTTCTAAAACACATTAATGAAGCATAAAAACAACAACAACACCAAAGGAAGCAGACATTGTGGTGCATGGTTGGGGTGAGTGGAGAAGGAGATTCATGGAGGCCAGGAGTAAGATGGAAGATGATTGAGAGGAGAAGGAGGAAAAGGAAGAGGAAAAGGGTTTGAGTGGATGGGTAGAAGGAGATATACGAGGAAGCGAAATGGGTGTAGGAAGTTTATTATAAGAAACGGAATAATTGGCGGAAAATTATCCTTATGTTTTTGTTATGCTCATTTTAGGAAGGTCAAGAAAACAAGCCTCCCCCCACCCCACCCCACCCCCCCCCACCCCACCCCACCCCACCCCACCCCACCATTTCTTCTACTTTCTTTTTCAATCTTGTGATGTCTGAAGCTTGGGCAGTTCTGAAACGATACAGCTTCAGTGTCAGGCGAAACTAGACCAACGTAACACTTCATTGCAACCAAAGTATTTCAAGTATTTCCTCTTTTTAGTTGATCAAGGGGTTACGTATCTCAGTATGAAGTTTTTCAGCATCTCTTGTAGAGTTAATTACAACATAAGAATTTAAGAATGAAGGAGACTACAAGAGACCATAAGGCCTACACTAGGCAGTTCCATGTCCATTGCCTCCTGTCACCCCCATTCATAAAGTTGTCTAACCGTTTCTTAAAACAACTGATAGTTTCAACGCTCACTATATGGTTACTAAGTCTGTTCCATTCGTTGACCCCCCAATTAGTAAACCAATTCTTGCCCATTTCCTTCATAGGATCTCTATGCATATGTCTCTGTTTGGAGATGTTACTGGGGATTATGGATATTTATAAGTGTATCTGAGGAAAAATATAGAAATAGTACCTAGGACCGCTCTATCTGATGAAACATTATATAAGCAAGAATATATGCAATTTGATTAATTGGAATAATATTCCAATAGTGGATCTTTTGATCCATAACAAGACCGGGTATATAGATACACATATATACGCCGAATTGATATAGACAGTAGATATTTGATTTGAAAATATATTAATAAGCAAACAGATAAAAGGATCAATAAAGAGACAAACGGATATATATATATATATATATATATATATATATATATATATATATATATATATATGTATATATATATCATATATATTATATATATACTATATTATATATATATATATATATATATATATATATATATATATATATATATATATATATATAAACGGATAGATAAATAGGTGACTAAACAAAAGTGTATATGATTACCAAACTGATAAATGCATAATAAAGCTAGCCAAATAAGAGGCCATTAGAATTAGACGAAAAATAACAAAAAGATTAAAGAAAAAGGAAGAAGCCAGGTCATAGAGCACGTGCGTGAAGGAGACCTCGGCCTGTTTGTGCTCTTCTGTGTCCCGCGAGGTCATCAATTTCTGTCTTCGTTTCCCACATCACCCTCAACTATACGGGCGCTTCTAGCGTGATCCATGTTTCTTATCTTATATAGGGTATTGACTTTTCTTGTCTTATGCATTCAGTATCCTACGAATTTTGGTAACATCCTTGTAGACCAAATTAATCAGCATTCCTTTATGATTGGGGATTAGCTTCCGAAAAAAAAAAAAAAAAAAAAAAAAAAAAATATATGTATATATGTGTATATATATGTATATATATACATATATATATATATATATACATATATATATATGTATATATATATATATATAGATAGATAGATAGGTATATGTATATATATGTGTGTATATATATGTATATACATACATATATATATATATATATATATATGTATATATATATATACATATATATATACATGTATATATACATATATTGATCATTTGTAACTTCTAGTATTTCTTTATCTTATTACCTTCCTTAAATCTCTACTTTACCATCTCTATAACTTCATCTCTTTAATGCAGTATTATTTCCGAAGGATAGAAATCCCAGTTATATCTAACAAAATACAAAATCACTATTTCTCAATTTACCAACATTCTCTTTCAGTAAATCCTCAATATCATTAGTATTATCATTATCCTTGGCATTATCCTTGGTATCACTACCATCATCATTGTTCCATTGAACATCACTATCACCACTATCATCACTGTCATCATTTGTATCATCATCGCATCTTAAAGCTATGTTCTGTCACCAGATAGTATCTTAACTGACGGAGGCAACAAGCTCATATGCAAATGCTCTACAGATTATGCCTCACTCTGTACGCTGGCTGTCTTGAGACGACATGTATATACTTACGGTTGGAGATGTTGGGTGGTTGGAGAGGGAGATTGAGTGAGGTGGGGAAGAAGGGTGGGGATGCTGAGGAGAAGAGGCGTGTCTCCTTTCCCTTCCCTCCCTCCCTCCCTCCTACTCCTCTCTGCCTCCTTCGGGAGTCCTGGGCCTCAGTTCCAACTCTGCTAGCCGTAGCATCTGAAAACAGAAATGATTGATGAAGAAACGAATTCTGGGTCGACCAGGGATGAGTCACTCTACACTTTGGGGCTGGTGACGTCATCGGCAGGGGGTTGTAAAGAAACTGTGGCATGATATGATGCCATAGTGTCATGTTTAAAGGCACCCCGTGTAATTACTATTTGTTAATCACTCTAATATTGCAAATGTTTATATAATCAGGGGACATGTTATCTTCTATGTCGACCTAGATTTCTCTAGGAATCTTCCTAGGATATTTTGGTTTAGCCTGCCATGTCAATATTTAGAAAATAGTTTCATACTGTTATAATTATTCAATATTTAAAGGGTTTCTTGAAGTTTTCGCAGTCATAACAGAGTCATTATGTTTGATGTAATTTACTGGAAAGAACTTCATTTCTTTTATGGAAACTTCTCAGAGTTCACTTCTCTTACTTTACCTATATTTTCCATTTATCTATTCTATTTATTTTATTTTATTATATTTTATTTATTTATTTATTTTTCCTCAGGAGAAAACGTCCAGTTGTCACATGGCCAAACTAACTCTTCTTCAGGAAAGGTGGCAAAATTGTGTTAAAGTTATGTAGTTTAGTCGTTATTGTTGTTATTAGTTTTATGAGTCTTAATGTCATTAACATGATGATAAAATGAATTTTGACGACCATTGCGGTGAGTAGAGGACGTTGCTCTTTCAGCATGATAAGGAAAGAGAGAGAAGGAGAGAAAGAGGGAGTGGGAAGGAGAGGAAATGGGAGTGGGAGAGTGAGAGAAGGAGTGAGAGGGAAGGAAGACGAGAGAGGGAAGAGAAGGGAGAGGAAAGGGGGGTGAGAGGAGAAGGTGGAGGAGGGTAGGTAACGGTAGTTATAGGGGGCGATTTTACATATCATTTACAACAAATTACAGTTATTTGATCCTTTTTATGACAGTCGCATGTAGGATTCGAACCCACTGCTTCGGCCTCCCGTAAGATAACCTTCACAATGCCTTTACTCTTTTGGCTTTATCTTACGGGAGGTCGAAGCAGTGGGTTCGAATCCTACATGTGACTGTCATAAAAATTATCAGATTAATGTTGCTGTCACTAGCGAATTTCTCTCAAAATTACAGGATGTTATTGAACTCACATTGTTATTGTTATTGAGGAATAAGAGGATATAATAAGTAACTTTTTTTTTTTTTTTTTTGCTACTGTAACTGAATCAATAGCATACTACAGTTACGTAGAAATACCCAAGGAATATTTATTAAACATCAATTGGACTATGTTAAACGCATGCCTCTCATAACGTACACTGGATTACTTAAGAAACTTGCCATATGTTTCCATCCCTTTTAATTCATTTCAACTTCCTGTGAAACCAATTGTATATATGTACGTACAGTAAGGAGCAACATTTTAAACCCATCCTGAGTTCTCCATGATACAAAATTAAAATTCTTTGTTTGATATTCTTTTTTATCTATTTAAGTAAATAATTATATCATTTAAGTCCTTTGGGTCAGAAGTCCTTTGCAGCCCTGTAATAGACGTGGGACCTTACGAAACCCAGAGAGTTCAACTTAAGAAGATTAGTGATATTTTCATCTTCAAGACGTTGAGGTGTCGCCATCGGAAGAATGGTGACTCCTATGCTCATCTTGGGCTCAAAAAAGGATCCTGAGGCTACGAGAGAGGCTCACAAACAATGAGAGTTATTTGAGCTCTTTGAGCAAGTCATTTCTAGGTATTTATGTTAATTGTAACTTTTTTCTTTTCTTTTTTAGGGTAAAGGGTTCTGCTTTCTTTGTGTCGCGCTTGTATGCAAGCATACACACATACACACACGCGCACGCACACACACACACAAACACACACACACACACACACACACACACACACACACACACACACACACACACACACACACACACACACACACAAACACACACACACACACACACACACACACACACACACACACACACACACACACACACACACACACACACACACACACACACACACACACACACAAACAAACACTGAATTAAATCAAATGGAATTAAAGTAAATAAAACTGAATAAAATGAAAGCCTTAGATCACTGACTAACGTAGGAGCAAACATTGGGGCTTAACACATTCCCTAGCCTAGCCTATGGGTAGCCATTCGCGCTCAGGAGCAGCGTAGACCAGGCTTCAGGTTTACATTCTGATCTTGTGTGGAGATGAGGCATTTCACCTCGTTTCAGGATAGATTGAACTTCAGGGGCTGAACTCCAGAATATGCATCCGATTACACTCAAGCCTTCAGACAGAATCGAAACGGTATTTGTAATACCCTTCCAAACACACAGCCCCCCCCCGCGTCTTTCTGCCTCCTCCCAACTAGGACCTCCCTCTTCCTCCCTCCTCCCTCCTCCTTCCTCCCTCCTCCCTCCTCCCTCCTCCCTCCTCCCTCCTCCCTCCTCCCTCCTCCCTCCCTCTAGTGGAGAAGAGTGGGAGAAAAGAGTTTGTGGATAAAGTCTTTGCGTGGCTCCTAAAGCCAGCCAGGAGACGAAAGTCTCAGCCTTACAGACGCACAGACTCACAGCCTCAGAGTCTCACAGTCTCAAAGCCTCACAGCCTCACAGTCTCACAGCCTCACAGCTTCACAGACTCATAGACTTACAACCTCACAGACTTACAGATTCACATACTCACACACTCATAGGCCTCACAGCCTCACAGACTCACAGATTCACAGACTCACAGACTCACACACAGATTCGAGAGACCCACAGTAGGAATCGAATTACGTGTGTTGAGGATGTGATTACTGGCAGAACAAAACAGAAGCCGAATGTCTCAATGAGTCCCACTGTGATTTGCTTTTGTCCTTCGAGATCCTGTGGCGAACGTCACATATTTTAGTCTGGTTGAAACCAATCATTTATTTGAATATTTATTTTTTTCCAAAGGAGGGGGGGGGGGTGTCGTGGCTGAGACCCCAGACAGAAAGTTTTAAGTTCTTTAGCTTATTTTTCTTTTAAATAAGTTTTGTTTTTATTGTCGGTTAGCGATTTCTTTTATTTATTCAGTCATTTATCTGCTTATATGTTTATCAATTTATTATTTACTTATCTATTTATTTATTTAGATTTCTATTTATCTATTTGTTCATTTATCTATTTATGTATTTATTTATATATTCGTTTATCTATTTACTTACTAATCTATCTATCTATTTATCTATATAATAATTTAAATCCTATGTCGATTGGCCTTTGGGCGTTTATTTGCGGTTTCCGCTAGACAGCGATTTTGTTCATCTGAAAGAGGTTCCCTCCGCAGTGGGAAGCAGACACCAACACACCTGAAGGTGCTCTACAGACATTGGCTTCAAGACGCTTCGAGCTAATCTGCCCCTCACCCCTTTCCCCTCCCCGTTCCCTCACGCAAGCCTCACATCCATAACAACCTTTGTGACTGAACGAGGGAGGCACACAAACCCCTAAAGATAA
>NC_134783.1:15858212-15865712 GCF_046742065.1 Oratosquilla oratoria
CGCACTTCGACTTCGGGACTTCGGGACTTTGGTGGAGGAAGAGAACCTTGCACATTCACAACGAACTCGAAGACTAAATCCTGAACTGTCACGGAGCCGCCCTTCGACTTCGGGACTTCGGGACTTCGGTGGGGGAGGAGGAGAACCTTGCACCTTCATAACGAACTCAAAGACCAAACCAGGAGCTCACGAAACCGCACATTCGACTTCGGGACTTCGATACTTCGGCGGGGGAAGAGCAGAATCTTGCACATTCATAACGAACTCGAAGACCAAGCCAGGAGCTGTCACGGAGCCGCACTTCGACTTTGGGACTTCGGGACTTCGGTGGAGGAATAGGAGAACCATGCGCATTCATATCGAACTCGAAGACCAAACCAGGAGCTGTCACGGAGCCGCACTTCGACTTCGGATCTTCGGGACTTCGCTGGGGGAAGAGGGGAACCTTCCACATTCATAACAACACATTCTACATCCGAATGAAGACGTTCAGCATTTCCTGGGGTTCAGGGAGGCGGAGGATAATGGCTGTAACAGCTGGCCATCCCTAGTCTTAACTCAGGATAATTACAACCCTCTCTTACGCTACTCTCGTTGTTGTATATTACAATCATTCCCTTGTTTACCAATTGCTTGTTATAAGTTTTACATGAGTATATATAGGGATGATACGGTTTCATATATATATATATATATATATATATATATATATATATGTATATATGTATATGTATATATATATATATACTTTATATATATATATATATATATACATGTATATATATATATATATATATATATATATGTATATATATATGTTGAACACCACAAGGAAAAGAAAAAAATTCTTATGTTCATCATATCGGTGTATATATTTATATATATACATATATATATATATATATATATATATATGTATACATATATGTACATATATATATATACATATATATATATATATATACACATATATACATATATATATATTTATATACATATATATATGTATATATATATATACATATGTATATATATACATATATATATATATATATATATATATACACATATTTGCTTCGATCGGCCAGGAGGCTCCAAGAAATGGAAATACGTGCAACTGACTGAAATAAGAGTACAAAAAATAGCTAAACTTTGTATACGAGTCAATATTGAACTTATCAACACTAACATATTTTACAGATTTTTTTTTTATTTTTTTTAGCTAAGTTAAGGTAACTTTGTGAAGTGGAATGTGTCAGACTTAAGACCTGAACGTATGACCAACCGATCGAGACCCCATGAAGCCGGACACCCACCCTCTACCTGAAGAACATCACCTGTTCTTCACAAGAAGAACAATCTCCCACACACCCCGGTCACCGTACGGAACATGTGGAACACAACATATAGAGAACCTCTCAATACCACCTATGTTTATAACATATACCGTACGCGCTCGTGAATACTCCGGCGCCATTGTCCGTCCACACACGGTTACTCGGTGCATTGTATGGAGTACAGGGGAGGCCCAACTCGCTTCAATTGAGTTCCTTGTTGAAAGCGAGCATTCGAGTAATGTACTCAAATAAAAATTGTTGACTGAGCTGCAATGTAGAAGGAAACTCTCGGCCCTCCCGGCGTTCTCCAGGAAATTGTGTTCGTTTTATGTCTTCATATTCACTCACATAGTACTCCACGTGACGGAAGGCCTGTACCTATGTGAATATGCGTATATGTATGTATATTAATATTCATATGTATATGCATATGTATATGTATATGTATAGGCATGTTTATGTGTATATGTATATGTATATGTATATGTATATGAATATGCATATATAAATGTATATGTATATTTATATGAATATATGTGTATGTGCATATGTATCAGTTTATATATATATATATATATATATATATATATATATATATATATATATATATATATGGGCATGTGTATATGTATTCATATGCATACTCATGCGTGTATATTAATGTTTTATATATATCCAAGCACATGTACATTATATATATATATATATGTATATATATATATATATATGTATATATATACATATATATATACATATATATATATATCTTATATACATACAGACACACACAAACATACACACACACACACACACACACGCACACACACACACACACACACACACACACACACACACACACACACACACACACACACACACACACACACACACACACACACACACACACACACACACACACACACACACACATATATATATATATATATATATATATATATATATATATATATATACATATACATATACATATATATGTATATATGAATATATATATGTATATAATATAGATTCGCGTGTGTGTACATTCATTAAACATGTATATATATACATATATATATATATATAGATTCATGCGTGTGTATATTTATTATATATACAGTTATATATATATATATATATATATATTATATATATATATATATACAATATATATATATGTAGAAATATATATAAATATATATATATATATATGTTTATGTATATATACATATATATAGGTAAATATATATATATATATATATATATATATATTTATATATATATATATAAATGTATATAGATTCATGTGTGTGTATATTTATTATATTATATTTGTATCTATACATACATATGTATATATATATATATATATATATATGTATATATATATATGTACGTATAATCTATATATATACAGTATATATGTGTATTTATATGAATTCATATGTGCATCTATACAGATATACGCATGTACATGTGTAAGGCGTGTATAATAATGTACACCAGCAAGCAATATATATGTGAGTTTGTGTAGCGCCTGTAATCATAAAACATGCGTCGATTTTTTGTTCGTATCGGTGCTAAACATGTTTGCCTTTTCTCTGTACTCGGGAGAAATTTCGAAGGAAATTATATCAAGAGTGAACTACAGCGCATGTCAAAGAGGTTAAGCATGTTTCCGAAAGAAAACTGATCAGTGAATTTTTGTTCTCCTCTTAACCAAAGTCAAAACCCCAGAAGCCGTTAATTACAGTTACTTTAATTTGTCGTGAAAGGGTGGGAGGTATGTGGAGGGTATGTGGAGGGTATGTGGAGGGTGTTGGGTATTACAAGGTAGAACAACGTTCACGTGTTTAGTGTGTGTTTCCTTGCGTCGGGGATCTAATTAGAACAAACCATAGCTAAAGAAACGTTGGGTAATCATGCTGAAATAGCATTTACGCTTTGCTTGTGATCTACACAACCACTTGCAATAGCTCAGAGTTTTGAACACGTTAACCTTTTCCCTTCCCGCCCCAACAACTGCCTAATCAAGAATATTGCAGAATATTTTCCAGAAAACAACAAACACGCATGAATTAAACTGAACTATATCCAACGGGATTACTATCGCATCTTTGCCTAACAATCTGTGCAAGTTCGTTATGATAGGAATAAAAAAACGGGGACCAGTTTATACAAAGAGAGAAATCTTTCAACTTTATCTTCGCCGAGTGTTTGTTTTGATATTGCACATGATTAACCTCGGAGAAGCAAAGAAATGAATGTTTTATCTCCACGATTCCTGACTGAGCGCAGGCGGAAGTGCGGGGAACCCACTTCCAACAGTAAGGGAGGAGGAAGAGGAGGAGGAAGAGGAGGAAGAAGAGGAGTAGGAAAAGGAAGAGGAAGAAAAAGAGGAGGAGGAGGAGGAAGAGGAGGAAGAAGTGGAGTAGGACAATGAAGAGGGAGAAAAAAGAGGAGGAGGAAGAGGAGGAAGAAGAGGAGTAAGAAAAGGAAGAGAAAGAAAAAGAGGAGGAGAAGGAGGAAGAGGAGGAAGAAGTGGAGTAGAAAAAGGAAGAGGGAGAAAAAAAAGGAGGAGGAGGAGGAAGAAGAGGAGTAGGAAAAGGAAGAGGGAGAAAAAGAAGAGGAAGAAGAAGAGGAGGAGGAGGAAGAGGAGGAGCGAATGAAACGAGAATAGGAATAAGAGGACGAATAAAATAAGTATGACCATAAATATAAAGATTATTAACAGAAGAAGGAAAAAGAGGAAGATGAAGCAGACATGGTATAATAGAAAAGGAGGAGCTTGAGGAAGAGGAGGTGGAGGAAGAGGAGGAAGAGGAGGAGGAGGAGGAGGAAGAGGAGGAGGAGGAGGAGGAGGAAGAGGAGGAGGAGGAGGAAGAAGTGATGTGGGAGTACTAGTGTGAAGCTATGTACAGAGAGGAATAGTACATTGGGTGAATGGGAGACTAGGAAGAGGAAGAGGAAGAAGAAGAGAGGAACGAGGACGGAGGGTGAGGAGGAGGAGGAGGTGGATGCAAAAGCATAGGGGAAACTATAAAAGGAGGCAATAAGAGGGCAAAAAAGAAGAAGATGTGGAGTAGAAGGAAGAGGTGGAAGAGGAGGAGTAGAAGGAAGAGTTTGATGAGGACGAAGATGAAGAGGAGGAGGAAGAGGAGGAGAAGGAGGAGGAGGAAGAGGAGGAGGAGGAGGAGGAAGGTAAAGGGCAAGTAATGGAAAGGATGCACCAGCGAATGAGAGAATAAGGTAAAAAGAAGAATGCACGTGGAATACACAAACGTAAAGAACAAATGAGGTAAACATAAACAAAGCTCATCATGATATTCTTTTATTCAAGACTTTTCTTACTTGACTCGTTTTCCTTCTTGATTTTTTCTTCCTCTCTTTTATCAGTTATCCTTCTCTTTCTTACATTATATTTTGTTTTATGTGTTCATATGTATCGTATACATACGTTCAATCGCACACAAAAATACACACACACACACACACACACACACACACACACACACACACACACACACACACACACACACACACACACACACACACACACACCTACGCACACACACACACAAACACCTACGCACACACACACACACACACACACACACACACACACACACACACACACACACACACACACACACACACACACACACACACACACACACACACACACACACACACACACACACACACACACACACATACACACACATACACTAACATACACACGCGTGCGCGCGCGATCACGCACACACACACACACACACACACACACACACACACACACACACACACACACACACACACACACGCGCGCGCGCGCGCACACACACGACTTGGAGTTCGAGTCTCGTAGGCATAGCTGTTTGATCAAACTGTCATAACAAATATATACACATATGTATGTATATGTGCATATGTGTGCTACATATTGATGAGCTGACAGAAAGAAACAGGGTGATGAATAGTTGGGTAGAGTGAGTGAAAGAGAGAAAGAGGTAAATTAAACAAAAAAACACTGACCTAAAGAGAGAGGGGAACATAGAGAGAAAAAGAGAATCGAAATGAACGATAAGACCTATAAACAGTCAGAAAGAGAACAAGATAGGAAAAGGAGTCAATAGAAGAGGACGAGGAGGACGACGAGGAGGAGGAGGAGGAGAAGGAGGAGGAGGAGGTGGTGGAGGGGGGGGGGAGGAGAGAAACGCAGGGCCCAAAACTTAGAAACTTGCACTTGGGAAGTAAAGCCAAGTTTTCGTTTACGCGTAGATTACAGATGCATAAACACGCCCGCAGATAATGCCGGGAAGGCCTCGACGGCGAAGAAGGCCACGCGAAGAGGCTTCCGGGAGCGTCCGTGGGTCTCAGGAAGAACGGAGGGCCAAATTCCTCGCTTTGGCTGGTGGCACCCACGGTGAGGGAGAAAGATGACAGGATCCGTACATTATGTATGTGTATGTATGTATGTGTGTGTATGTGTATGTGTATGTGTATGTGTATGTGTATGTGTATGTGTATGTGTATGTGTATGTGTGTATGTGTATGTGTATGTGTGTATGTGTGTATATGTATATGTATATGTATATGCATATGTATGTGTATATGTATATATATGTATATGTATACGTATATGTATATGTATATGTATATTCATATGTATACGTATATGTATATGTATACGTATGTTTATACGTATGTTTACCTGTGTATATATATATGCGAATGCCAGTCCACTAATGCGGAAAAAGAAAAAGGAAAATAGACATAAAAGACACATAAAAATTACGAAAACATTTACCCACTCCCTCCCCCTTCCCTAAAAGGGTAAGGTAAAGCTAGATGAATAATAAATAATAAGTAAATAAGAGAAACTTATACAAACATACATATTTATATACTAAAGTCCGGGAAGAGAATTCAAACATAAACAACAAATAGGCAAACACACACAAAAAAAAAAAGAAAAAAATTATGCGCGATGGAATATTGCAAGCACGGTTGTGTTTCGACAAATCGGTATACAGAAGCCAAAAAACCATCTTGACCCAATTGACATGACGGAAACGTCCGTGTTTGTCAACAGAGAGATAATAATTCTGCTAGAGAAACAAATCTCCAAAACCACTTTTCTCTCCTCAGTCAGTTATATAATGTTGGTCTGGTCTCCACCCTTTCGATCATAAAAAGGTGTTATTGTAAGACAAGAAGAACAAGTGGATACAACACAACAAAACTGTGGGTATTAAAAGTTACTATTGTGTGTAATCGACAACAACAGCGCGTCCAATTAAATATGAGCCATAGCCGTACAGTTGGCTAGAAAAAGTTGATAATTAGAATTCAAAATGGAAGAGGAATAGATAAAAGAAGAAATGCTCATTCAGGACTGAACCTTGTTTGATATTTCAAGTTTTGAATTATGGGGAAATGTATGGTAAGATCTTGTGTACGTTTGTAGTGAAAATATAAATGAGATTTAAAACATCATAGAGTGGAGTAGAGGAGCTAGAGGAGGGGAGGGGGAGGGAAGAGAGGGAGGAGGGGGAGGTGAGAGGGAGGGAGGAGGCGGGGATGCTGTATCTATCTCGTGGGTAGAGGACGCGTGTCTGTCTGGTCTCGTATGTCTGCCATGTCTGCTCTTTTTAGCAAATGCTTCAAACGCTGATGGGTGTTATGCGAAAAAAATTACTACATGTAAACACGCACAATTCCTCGTGTCTATATCTATATATGTCTAAATCTAAATCTATATCTATATATCTATATCTATATTTATATTAGTATTTATATTTATATTTATATTTATACTTATATCTATATCTATATTTATATTTATATCTATATATCTATATCTATATATCTATATATCTATATATCTGTATCTATATTTATATCTATATCTATACCTATATCAATATATTGTGTGTATGTTTATGTGTGTGTGTGTGTGTGTGTGTGTACGTGTATGCATATCTGCATGTGTATGTATGCACGCAATGTTTACCTGTGCACACACACACACACACACGCTTACCGCTGATTGTGTGTTTATATGCGTGTTTACGGATGTGATTACATACATGCAGAGACCCATATGGTCAGCTAAATGGGGTGCAAATGTATACAGGGCAGATGCTCTGCTCAAGAAGCT
>NC_134783.1:15920712-15925145 GCF_046742065.1 Oratosquilla oratoria
CGTATTGGCCATTTGCAACCGTCCTAACGCGTGTCGCACTGCATGTGTGTTGGTTTTTGATAGTTTTTTTAGGAAGACGATGAGAGTAACGTTGTCAGAGTCTTCGGGATAAGGTCTTCGATCTTCGGTTAGTCTTCGGATTGGTTTGACATAATACAACATTTATCTTTTTTTTTTGTCTTCATGTTCAATGTCATCGTCGTAGTCATCGTCGTCATCGTTATTGACATCGGCATCTGGATCTTTATCACCATCGTCATCGTCATCGTCATCGTCATCGTCATCGTCATCGTCATCGTCATCGTCATCGTCATCGTCATCGTCATCGTCGCCGTCGTTGTCGTTGTCGTCATTATCGTCATCATCTTTATATTACTTATTCTCTTCCTCCTCCACCTCTTCATCATCATCATCTTCATCACACCATCTTCAATCCTCATCAACCTCAACTACCCAATCCATATATCTATGGCTACCTGCTGTAAAAAAGAAAGAAAGAAAAAAAAAATAAAAGAGTAAGAATAGCCATTGTCCAATCACAACACACTTGGCTTTGTAATGGGATCACTGATGGTCATCCCCAGTGATTTGGCCTCGTTGAGCACAATAGGACTGCGGTCATCTGACTTACAAAAGGGGAAGGGGTGGGAGGAGAGAGAAAAAAAAATATACAATATTTATTCAGAGGAGAAGCGGACTAGTTGGTTCTGGACATCGTTTCATTTTGTCTTTCCAGTCCATTATTTCTTCTCCCCCCCACACACACACAGACTCCCACCTTCCTCCTGGTCGCCATTGAAACCTAGAGAGTGATCTGGTGTCCGGTAATTGTAAAGAAATTGATTCCATCCTCCACCACCGCTGTGCAACCTTTGCAGACCACTATAGAGTGACCAGGATCCAAATGAGCGAGCGAGTGACGGACCCACTCGACCATTTTCTATGGAGTGACCAAAGAAGATGGAGGGTGTGAACCACGAACACCCAAACCCATTTTCTATTGAATGACCCAATGAAAATGGAATGCGAGCGGACGACTGACCGCCGAGACCCACAAAAAGCTTTTATTCAATTTGAGCCCTTCCTCAACACGCCCCTGTGAATAGGGTGCTGAGTGAAGATGACCACTGATGACCAAAGGATCACGGAGGGGGGTGGAGGGGGGAGGGAGGGGGAAGTGGGGGAAGGGTAAGGTGATGTTTCATTCTTAACACCCGAACCTTTGTGGACAATCAATAGGACGTGAAAAGGGACTCGCCACTTGCACTCTGCCATCAATTCATTGCTTATTTGTCCAGCATCATCTGCACGTGTAGAGGCAACCGCTCGGCGATGAAAAAGAAGATTCCTGAGGACGTCGGGGTCGCCTACGTCAGGTGGGTCGTCGACATAATAGGAGTGTTTTGTAATATGACAAGGCGGACGATTTGTGGCTGTGAATAGGGAATTAAGAGGAGAAGATTAATGAAAATGAGAGTCAAGTTGTCCCTTTCATTGCCATTGAGGACTCGTGTATTTGGTTTACTTTATTCACTATGCAGGTGACTATTAACCTTTTTACTCCGTTGATGTCTTTACGTTTTTTTTTTTGTTCTGTTTTGTTTTTGTTCTGATTTTATTCGTCTTCAGGCATTGTTTCTTATTTCGTTATTTATTCATCCATCTACCATTTCATCTATTTTTTGTTGATGGGGTTAAGGCCGTCTTTGTAAAGTCATTAACATCTTTATGAATTTCTCTTTTCCCAACATTTCGACTCCCTTCTTTGTCTTCCATATTCTCCACCTTCCTCTTTTGCTTTCTACACCTTATTCTTCTATCCCCTTCCTTATATTAATTTATGTTATCATATATATATATATATATATAGATATATATATATATATATATATATGTATATATATATATTATATATATATATACACACACACACACATATATCTATATATGTGTGTGTGTGTGTGTGTGCGTACTGTTATTTTCTCATGTTGGAAGAAGATATATTACACGTCACAGGACGTCACAACTACATGTCACAGGACGTCACAATTACACGTTACAGGTCGTCACGCTAGGAGAAGATAAATATCAAGCCATGCAACGTCGCAGCAGCAACACCAAACGGCTGTTGAACGTCAGGTCTAACCAGAACCTGACCGGAGCTCCACTTAACAATAGAATTAAGCCGACCTGACCTTGACCTCTTAGGACACCTGGTCCGACAACGATACGACCGTTGAGAAGCGTACGTCCACAGAAGGAATTATCTTTATATTTTATTTTTTCACCATGTATTATTAAAATATGCCATGTCCTTCTATGTATCATAATTGTATATATTTTTGTTTAATATTGAGTGTATCACTCAAACATGTAAATACCTACTTCTGTCACATTGTAAATATACACTGTAAAACAAAAATTGATGTAGTGGCAACCGTCACAACCTTCGCGGTCAGTTGCCTTGCTTCTTTGCACAGATCATAACTGTTTCTGCACAAGGCGACTGGCTACGATTTACTAGAGTAAATCCGTAGAACCAAAGCATCCTTTACTTGCTTCGCTACTCACATCGCCTCCAAAATGTGTATCACAACCTTACACATATATCTTCATCTTCCCTACGCATATCCTCTTCCTTCACGCCCTTTTCCTTCCTACCTTCTTCCCTCTCTTCCTTAGCCTCTCCCTTTTCCCCCTCCTCTCCTTTCTCTTTATCTTTCTTTTCTCGTTCTTTTTTCCCTTCTAGGTTTCCTTAATTCTCTTTTTCTTCTTCTCAGTCTTGTTCTCATTTTCGTACTTTTCTAAATCTTTTTTTCTTTACCAGCCACTCTTCTTCCCCCCTACTCCTCCTCCTCCTCTTCCTCCTCCTCCTCCTCCTCTTCCTCCTTTCACCTTCTTCCTTTTATTTCTCCTTTCATATTCCTGCTCATATTCCTTCATTTCTCCCCGTCTTCTTCATTTTTCCTCCTCCTCCTTCTCTACCTTTATTTCTCCTCGCCCTCTTTCTTCATTTCTCCTCCTCCTCTTTGTCCTTCTCTCCATTTTCCTCCTCCTTCATGCTCTTCCTCTTCCTCTTCCTCATCTTCCTCTTTCTCCTTTTTCCTCCTCTTCCTCCTCGTCGTCCTTCTCCTCTTCCCCCCTCCTCCTCCTCCTCCTTCTACCTCTTTCTCTTCCTCTTACTCCTCTTCCTCCTCATCTTCCTCTTTGTCCTTTCCTCCATTTTCCTCCTCCTTCTAGCTCTTCCTCTTCCGCTTCCTCTTTCTCCTTTTCCTCCTCTTCCTCCTTGTCGTCTTTCTCCTCTTCCCCCTCCTCCTCCTCCTCCTCCGCCGCCGTCACCCTCTTTCTCTTCCTCGTACTCCTCTTCCTCCTCTTCCTTTGTCATGTTCTCCATTTTCCTCCCTCCTCCTTCTTAAGCTCTTCCTCTTCATCTTCCTCTTCCTCATCTTCCCTCTTTCCTCCTTTGTCCTCCTCTTCATCCTTGGTCATCCTTCTCCTTTTTCCCATTTCCCCTCCTCCTCCTCCTTCTACCTCTTTCTCTTCCTCTTACTCCTCTTCCTCCTCCTCTTCCTCTTTGTTCTCTCCATTTTCCTCTTCCTCTTCCTCATCTTCCTCTTTCTCCTTTTCCTCCTCTTCCTCACGTCGTCGTCCTCTGCTCCTCTTCCCCCTCCCTTTTACTCCTCCTCCTCCTACTCCTATCTCTTCTCTCTTCCTCTTACTCCTCTGTTCCTCCTCTTCTTCTCTCCTCCTCCTTCTTCCTCCTCTCCCTCCTCGTCCTACTCCTTGAACTCGTTCTAGCTTCTCCCGTGTCTCTCCCTCGAAGTCGTCTCAATCTGTGGCCCTCTGAACCTCGACCTCGGGGTCCGGGGGGGCCGGAGAGTCAAGGAGGAGGATAACCTCGTCGCCTAAACACGAGAATCCTCTTGGAGAGAGGAGATCCTGAAGAGCCTCTCGAGTATAACCTTATCCACGAACTAGGCAGTCAGTCAAACAATGGATTTTGTTCAGTCAATCACTCCCAGATCTTCAGTCGAAACCAGACATCGTGCCAAGGGAGCTTTGGGTATATGTATATGCTTATGCATATGCATATGCATATATCATGTACATAATATATACATATTACATATACATATACATATAACATGTACATATAACTTATATGAATAATATATAACATACCTATACATACATACATATATAGTATATATGTAGATATATATATATATATATATATGTATATATATATAATATATATATATATATATATATATATGTGTGTGTGTGTGTGTGTGAGTTTGTGTTTGAGTGTTGTGTGTGTGTGTGTGGTGTGGTGTGTTGATGTTTGTGTGTGTGTGTGTGTGTGGTGACTGTGTATGTTGTGTGTGTGTATCAAATAGATACCATCAGTTATACAATTAACCAACTATATC
>NC_134783.1:15928145-15935645 GCF_046742065.1 Oratosquilla oratoria
GTCATCGTCATCGTCATCGTCGCCGTCGTTGTCGTTGTCGTCATTATCGTCATCATCTTTATATTACTTATTCTCTTCCTCCTCCACCTCTTCATCATCATCATCTTCATCACACCATCTTCAATCCTCATCAACCTCAACTACCCAATCCATATAACTATGGCTACCTGCTGTAAAAAAGAAAGAAAAAAAAAGAGTAAGAATAGCCATTGTCCAATCACAACACACTTGGCTTTGTAATGGGATCACTGATGGTCATCCCCAGTGATTTGGCCTCGTTGAGCACAATAGGACTGCGGTCATCTGACTTACAAAAGGGGAAGGGGTGGGAGGAGAGAGAGAAAAAAATATACAATATTTATTCAGAGGAGAAGCGGACTAGTTGGTTCTGGACATCGTTTCATTTTGTCTTTCCAGTCCATTATTTCTTCTCCCCCCCCCCACACACACATAGACTCCCACCTTCCTCCTGGTCGCCATTGAAACCTAGAGAGTGATCTGGTGTCCGGTAATTGTAAAGAAATTGATTCCATCCTCCACCACCGCTGTGCAACCTTTGCAGACCACTATAGAGTGACCAGGATCCAAATGAGCGAGCGAGTGACGGACCCACTCGACCATTTTCTATGGAGTGACCAAAGAAGATGGAGGGTGTGAACCACGAACACCCAAACCCATTTTCTATTGAATGACCCAATGAAAATGGAATGCGAGCGGACGACTGACCGCCGAGACCCACAAAAAGCTTTTATTCAATTTGAGCCCTTCCTCAACACGCCCCTGTGAATAGGGTGCTGAGTGAAGATGACCACTGATGACCAAAGGATCACGGAGGGGGGTGGAGGGGGGAGGGAGGGGGAAGTGGGGGAAGGGTAAGGTGATGTTTCATTCTTAACACCCGAACCTTTGTGGACAATCAATAGGACGTGAAAAGGGACTCGCCACTTGCACTCTGCCATCAATTCATTGCTTATTTGTCCAGCATCATCTGCACGTGTAGAGGCAACCGCTCGGCGATGAAAAAGAAGATTCCTGAGGACGTCGGGGTCGCCTACGTCAGGTGGGTCGTCGACATAATAGGAGTGTTTTGTAATATGACAAGGCGGACGATTTGTGGCTGTGAATAGGGAATTAAGAGGAGAAGATTAATGAAAATGAGAGTCAAGTTGTCCCTTTCATTGCCATTGAGGACTCGTGTATTTGGTTTACTTTATTCACTATGCAGGTGACTATTAACCTTTTTACTCCGTTGATGTCTTTACGTTTTTTTTTTTGTTCTGTTTTGTTTTTGTTCTGATTTTATTCGTCTTCAGGCATTGTTTCTTATTTCGTTATTTATTCATCCATCTACCATTTCATCTATTTTTTGTTGATGGGGTTAAGGCCGTCTTTGTAAAAGTCATTAAACATCTTTATGAATTTCTCTTTTCCCAACATTTCGACTCCCTTCTTTGTCTTCCATATTCTCCACCTTCCTCTTTTGCTTTCTACACCTTATTCTTCTATCCCCTTCCTTATATTAATTTATGTTATCATATATATATATATATATATGTATATATATATATTATATATATATATACACACACACACACACACATATATATATATGTGTGTGTGTGTGTGCGTACTGTTATTTTCTCATGTTGGAAGAAGACATATTACACGTCACAGGACCTTACAACTACACGTCATAGGACGTCACGACAACACGTCACAGGACGTCACACTATGAGAAGATAGATATCAAGCCATAATATGTCGCAGCAGCAGCACCAAACGGCTGTTGAGCGTCAGGTCTAACCAGAACCCGACCGGAACCCCACTTAACAATAGAATTAGGCTGACTTGACCTTGACCTCTTAGGACACTTGGTCCGCACAACGATACGACCGTTGAGAAGCGTACGTCCACAGAAGGAATTATCTTTATATTTTATTTTTCACCATGTATTATTAAAATATGCCATGTTCTTCTATGTATTATAATTGTATATATTTTGTTTAATATTGAGTGTATCACTTAAACATGTAAATACCTACTTCTGTCACATTGTAAATATACACTGTAAAACAAAAAATTGATGTAGTGGCAACCGTCACAACCTTCGCGGTCAGTTGTCTTGCTTCTTTGCACAGATCATAACTGTTTCTGCACAAGGGGACTGGCTACGATTTACTAGAGTAAATCCGTAGAACCAAAGCATCCTTTACTTGCTTCGCTACTCACATCGCCTCCAAAATGTGTATCACAACCTTCCACATACATCTTCATCTTTCCTACGCTTATCCTCTTCCTTCACGCCCTTTTCCCTCCTACCTTCTTCCCTCTCTTCCTTAGCCTCTCTCTTTTCCCCCTCCTCTCCTTTCTCTTTATCTTTCTTTTCTCGTTCTTTTTTCCCTTCTAGGTTTCCTTAATTCTCTTTTTCTTCTTCTCAGTCTTGTTCTCATTTTCGTACTCTTCTTCCCCCCTAATCCTCCTCCTCCTCCTCCTCCTCCTCTTCCTCCTCCTCCTCCTCCTCTTCCTCCTTTCACCTTCTTCCTTTTATTTCTCCTTTCATATTCCTGCTCATATTCCTTCATTTCTCCCCCTCTTCTTCATTTTTCCTCCTCCTCCTTCTCTACCTTTATTTCTCCTCGCCCTCTTTCTTCATTTCTCCTCCTCCTCTTTGTCCTTCTCTCCATTTTCCTCCTCCTTCATGCTCTTCCTCTTCCTCTTCCTCATCTTCCTCTTTCTCCTTTTTCCTCCTCTTCCTCCTCGTCGTCCTTCTCCTCTTCCCCCCTCCTCCTCCTCCTCCTTCTACCTCTTTCTCTTCCTCTTACTCCTCTTCCTCCTCATCTTCCTCTTTGTCCTTTTCTCCATTTTCCTCCTTCTAGCTCTTCCTCTTCCGCTTCCTCTTTCTCCGTTTCCTCCTCTTCCTCCTCGTCGTCCTTCTCCTCTTCCCCCTCCTCCTCCTCCTCCTCCTCCTCCTTCTACCTCTTTCTCTTCCTCTTACTCCTCTTCCTCCTCTTCCTTTGTCCTTTTCTCCATTTTCCTCCTCCTTCTAGCTCTTCCTCTTCATCTTCCTCTTCCTCATCTTCCTCTTTCTCCTTTTCCTCCTCTTCATCCTCGTCATCCTTCTCCTCTTCCCCGTCCTACACCTCCTTCTACCTCTTTCTCTTCCTCTTACTCCTCTTCCTCCTCCTCTTCCTCTTTGTTCTCTCCATTTTCCTCTTTCTCTTCCTCATCTTCCTCTTTCTCCTTTTCCTCCTCTTCCTCCTCGTCGTCCTTCTCCTTTTCCCCCTCCTTCTACTCCCCCTCCTATCTCTTTCTCTTCCTCTTACTCCTCTTCCTCCTCCTCTTCTTCCTCCTCCTCTTCCTCCTCTCCCTCTTCGTCCTACTCCTTGACTCGTTCTACTTTTCCAGTGTCTCTCCCTCGAAGTCGTCTCAATCTGTGGCCCTCTGAACCTCGACCTCGGGTCGGGGGCCGGAGAGCCAAGGAGGAGGATAACCTCGTCGCTAAACACGAGAATCCTCTTGGAGGAGGATCCTGAGCCCTCGAGTATAACCTTATCCTCGAACTAGGCAGTCAGTCAAACAATGGATTTGTCAGTCAATCACTCAGATCTTCAGTCGAACCAGACATCGTGCAAGGGAGCTTTGGGTATATGTATATGCTTATGCATATGCATATGCATATACATGTACATAATATATACATATACATATACATATACATATACATATACATATACATATATATAATATATACATACATACATACATACATATATATATATACATATATATATATATATATAATCAGTATATATATATATATATATATATATATATATAGATAGATAGAGAGTTGTGTGTGTGTGTGTGTGTGTGTGTGTGTGTGTGTGTGTGTGTGTGTGTGTGTGTGTGTGTGTGTGTGTGTGCGTGTGTGTGATGTGTATGTGTGTGTGTGTATCATATATATAATCAGTTATACAATTAACCAACTATATCAATAATCAAGCAAGGTAGACAGATCCTGTCTCCCTTCAGCATCAAAATGCAGCCTGTGTAAAGTCTGAAATATAAGCAGATAGATCTTATTTCTCTTTCCAATATCTATCATAATCTACTCTCCACCCTGTAGGGGTTGAAGTAGACAGACCCTATCTTCCTCCCTGTCAACTACCGTAATAGACGAATCATACTGCTATCTATCCTTCCCAATTAAGGGCATCCTAGTCGTACGATATTCCTATTTTTTTTCTTCTATTGTGACGTTTAAAAATTCCTCCCCGGCTTGCCATCACTTCAAATTTTGTTTATATTTTGTCATATATAGGCTATTATATCCTTGTCGGGTTGGTTGTTAGTTATCATAGCGTCGCTTCCTCAGGAAATTGCTTCGTTTTCGTTTTTTTTTTTTTTTTAATTCGTTTATGGAGAACTCTCCGCCTCAGGTAGATTATCCATATTGAGAGCAAGAGTGAGAGGTAGGAAGGGAGAGAGTAGGTAGGGAATCATTATGCAATGGGATGAGTGTCCGGAGCACAGGATTGAACGTGAGGTCAAGGAGGGAATATCAAACTACCACACTATCTCGTCCTGATCTTGTTCACTGTTTGGCTTAGTTTATTCTGTAGTTTGTATTAAACCTTTACGTGCCACGGTAATTCGATATATGTTGTTCACTTATTGATTATTGTTTTTCTCAACACAGAAGTAAAGGAAATAGGTTTTATTTGCTCTAATGGCGAGTACCAAACGATTTCAGTCATCTAAGGGACTTCAGTCTTCGTTGTAGGTGACGTCTTCTTGCTTAGTTCCCTTGACTTTTTATTTTTTTTTTTTTTATTTTTTTTTTTTAGGGCGGGGGAGGGGGGGAGGAACTACCAACAGACTATTTTCTTCGGCTTAGAACCCCTAAAGAATAAAAACCTAGAGTTCGAGCAGAGTTTTGTTTTAATCCAGTACCTCGGAAAAAAAAAACTTCCTCTTTACTTCTGGTCAGTGTCTGCTCCTCTTTTAGAGTAACCTTTCTTGAAGAAATTTTGAGTTTGATTCTGCACTCGGAATACCCCTAGAAGCTTCCACTCACATCTCCATTTTTGAAGTCTGCCTTTGCCTTTGAATCTTCCCTAGCAGACTCTTTGAGGGAACCAGAAAGGCTGGGAAGGGTACATGCTTCTTCCACGTGAAGAATTCAAAGTGGATTTGGGTGGTCTTAGAGTCCACTTCAACATCTCAAAGTGGACTCAGGATTCACGTTCGCTCCACTCCAAGAACTCAAATTGGATTTGTGTTGTTGTATATTGCTCTTGCTACAAGAACTGTAGGTAGATAGGGAGTACTGTAGGCAAGAACTTTTGCCATACAAGATATACTACTAGTATACCAGCTCCCTTAGGACCTCAAGAACTTTTGGCATACAAGATATACTACTAGTATATCAACGCCTTAGCCCCCCCTCCCCCCAGGATGCATTTGGGAGGTTAGCCGTCCGTTCTATTACAGGGAGGATTGGGCAGGGGTAGGACCACCCGGTTGGGGGGGGGGAGGGGGTGTCATTCGCTGGCTCCACCCTCAGAAGCAGACCCCTCGAAGTTCTTTTATCGACGTGATATCTCCTAGTATGTCATTTTTCTTCGTCCGAACGGTAAACCTCCTCTTGCTAAGCCTTTCATCTCCTTTCTTCGGCTCCTCCCAGAGAGTGCCGACCACGATGACCTCCCACCCTCACTCCCTCACTCCCTCACCCCCTTCCTCCCTCAGCCCCTGATTCTCTCAGTCCTACACGTCGTATCCTTGCTCCCTTGATCTCTTACTCGATAACTCCCTCACATACCCAGTCCCTCACTCCCTTACCCACGCACTCCCTCACTCCTTCGCACCCTCACTCCCTCGCACCCTCACTCCCTCACTTTCTCACTCTCTCAATCCCTCACCTCCTCACTCCTCACTTCCTGTGTTACATATTCTTTGATCCCTACCCAAGTCGCCTCCCACGCTGCCTCCATCTCCCCTCTTCTCCTTTTTCTACAATTTCTTTAAATGAGATCTCTGCAGCTACACACACACACACACACACACACACACACATACATACACACACACGATCACACACACGCACACACACACACACACACACACACACACACACACACACACACACACACACACACACACACACACACACACACACACACACACACACACACACACACATATATATATATATATATATACATATATATATATATATATATACACATGTATACATTTATATATACATATATATATATACACATACATATATATACATATATATATATATATACACATACATATATATACATATACATAAACGTATGAACAAGATTCCGTCAAATAAATGGAAGGTCATATGGTCAAGAGAAAATTAATTAATTCCCTGGAAATTAATTTTTTTTGAAAACTATATTTTCATTAATGGCGTACTGTAATACAGAAATGCCCTTCCTTAGTCCCCATCTGAATAAAATCCTACGATATTAATCTATTTTTTTGAGTGACAAGAGTTAATAAGTCCTTATCCTTTCAATTACCACTTCTTCTTCCTCCTCCTCCTTTTCCTTCTCCTCCTCCTCCTCCTCCTCCTCCTCCTCCTCCTCCTCTTTCCCGTTCCATTCCTCGTGTTCTTCATTCTCTTTCTTCTCTTCCTGCTCTCCGTTTTCCTTTCTGTCCTCCTCTTTTTCCTCCTCTTTTTCCTCTTTACTTATTCCTTCTCGCTTTAATTCTTGTCCTCCTCTTCCTCCACCTCTTCCTCCTACTCTTCCTCCCCACTCTTTTCTCCCTGCTCTTCCTTATTTTCTTCTTCTTCTTCTTCTTCTTCTTCTTCTTCTTCTTCTTCTTCTTCTTCTTCTTCTTCTTCTTCTTCTTCTTCTTCTTCTTCTTCTTCTTCTTCCTTCTTCTTCTTCTTCTTCTTCTTCTTCTTCCTTCTTCTTCTTCTTCTTCTTCTTCTTCTTCTTCTTCTTCTTCTTCTTCTTCTTCTTCTTCTTCTTCTTCTTCTTCTTCTTCTTCTCCTTCCTTACTTTCTATTGTACAAGTGCTTTGATTTTTCCTCATTTTCTTCTATTTTTCTCAACTCCTTTTTCTGTTGTTCCTCCTTCCTTTATACTCAATCTCCAATCCTCCTCCTTTCTCCATTCTCTCTCTCTCCTAATTCCTGAACTCCTCTATATTTCTTTCACATTTCTCTCTCTCCTTCTCTTTCTTTCCTTTCCTTACTTCACTTCCTTCCTTTTCTTTTCCTCTCTTTCCTCTCTTTTTGTCAGTTTTAGCTCCCTCCTTCTTCCTATCTCTTCTTTTCTCCCATTCCTCTTCCCTCCCATCTCCCCCCCATCTCCCTCCCATCTCCCTCCCATCTCCCCCCATTCACCCCCCTCCCATCTCCCCCTCCCGTCTACCCTTACCAGCCTCCCTTCTCCGAGGCGAGCCGGTCCCCCTCGCTGTGGCTGGGTGGCTGGGTAAGGAACCCTGGGG
>NC_134783.1:15960645-15963145 GCF_046742065.1 Oratosquilla oratoria
CTATAATCTACAACCCCTAATCCACACCCCCACAATACAACCCACAACTCACATCTCATAACTCACAACCTCAATCTACAATTCACAACACACAACTCACAACTTACAACTCACATCTCACAACTCACAGCTCACAACTCAATTCATAATTCGCAACTCACAACTCATAACTTACAACTTACAACCTACAACTTACAACTCACAATTTACAGTTCACAACTCAACTCATAACTCATAACTCACAACTCATAGCTTACAACTTACAGCTCACAACTTACAACTCACAATTTACAGTTCATAACTCACAACTCATAACTCGCAACTCATAACTCACAACTCATAACTCACAACTCATAACTCACAACTCATAACTCATAACTCACAACTCATAACTCACAACTCATAACTCATAACTCACAACTCATAACTCACAACTCATAACTCATAACTCATAACTCATAACTCATAACTCATAACTCACAATTCACAACTCATAACTCACAACTTACAACCCTGAAACAGCCTGAAGGTAACGCGTTGGTCTCTCACCATCCAAAGCTTTTTTTCACAACGCATATTCAAACATTCTTTATTATATTCAACCTATTCACATGACCAAGCCACCCCTCCCCCTTACCCCCCTTTCCCCCCTCCTTCCCCACCCCTCACCAACCCTTCCCCTCCTCCTTTCCTCCCCCCTTCTAACCCCCCCAATGCTTTTTATCAGTCCGTCTCTAAGTAATGTCCTGGCTAAAGTGTGACTGCTACGGGATTTTTTTTTTCGTCCTTCATTCTTTGGTCAATTTTTTATATGTATATACACAGGGATCCATATCTTTTCGTTCAAGAAGGAAAGCGCTCTCAGGGTAGTGAGGATCTTTCCCAAAATACAAAGGTCTTTTAACCTCGTATATGTGTTTCGTGTAGAGGTGTGTGTAAATAAAGTTATATACTCTCATAAGACTCTGTAGAATATGCGAACTAGTGTCCGATCCTGTAAAGGTGGAAAAATATCGACAATGTATTCTCTCGTCATTCGACCTGAACGAAATAAATTGGGAAAGTACGAAAGTCTGAGAAATATCGAAAGTTTTCGTCACCCCCTTCCCGTCCGCATCCCCCGTCCCACGAGGAGGGAAGCCAGCACCTGTGGTGGCTTCGGCCGGAGGAAGACACGAAGATAAAGAAACCAGGAGGCAAAAAAAGAAAGTGAGAGGGAGCGAAAGGAAAGAAGACGCATACGAAAAAAAAAAAAAAAAATGGAAGTGCATATTATAATGAAGGAGGTAAGGGACAGGGTGGTAGTAATGGCGGTATACAGGAGTGGTATGCAGGGGTGGTATGGCAGTAATAGGGTCGAGCATGCATCCTAAGAACAGGATCTAGTAGATGGTAGAGGGTAGATGGAGATATGTAAACCTGACCCAAATTGTACTATAACTATACAAATACACTTTTTGATATCATATTACTACATTTTTTTTAACAAATATCCATTCTATTTTCAAAGAAATCGCACGTCAATCTTTGTTTTGTACTGTTTGCCTAATTTTCAGATTCTAGTATGAGGTTTATAATGATCAATTTACAATTAATTATCGATTATCAAGGTTAGCATCATTATTACTTTTGTTATTAATTAACATTACTAAGACTCATCATCTCAGTCTTCTTACTATTCTCTTTATCAGCCAGCCGACTATCACTATCACAATCCTACAGAGAACATATTCATAAATCTCTATGGTCAGCCTTTACCTGATTGGTAACCCTTTGTACTAATACTCTATGGAGTGTTACCAAGGATTACCTGCGGTAACCCACCAGATCAGATAGCAGGTCTTAGATCTGTGGACCAGGATCAACCCTGGGAACTTACCTTGGTCATGGCAGTCACCAACAAAGGTTCTCCCACCTTTCGCGAATATTCAATTCGCGAATATTGAATATGAGCATTTTTATTTATAAAGAAATCGCGGTTATTGTAAGGTGGCTAATTGCTGTATAAAGGAATATGTAAAGTGGTTTATCAAGTTTTATTTTGTGTAGATGAAAGATGATGATAAAAGTTGGTTTTGATTGCATGTATTGTAATCATACTGCTAGATACTTTACAATTATTACAGTCTTACTCAACATTATATACACATACACGCGGGCGCACACACACACACACACACACACACACACACACACACACACACACACACACACACACACACACACACACACACACACACACACACACACACACACACACACACATACTGCAAGGCACCTGTTTTATTGGTAAATACGTTAAAAACATGAAAAGAAGTTATATATACATATATATATATATATATATATATATATATATCTGTGTGTGTGTGTGTGTGTGTGTGTGTGTGTGTGTGTGTGTGTGTGTGTGTGTGTGTGTGTGTGTGTGTATGTGTATGTGTGTGTGTGTGTATGTGTATGTGTGTGTGTGTGTGTGTGTGTGTGTGTGGATCGACACACA
>NC_134783.1:15980645-15983145 GCF_046742065.1 Oratosquilla oratoria
TGCAATCAATAAATCCACTCGAACATAGAAAAATCTTATATTATAATTTATAACCTAAAAAATTATATGTTGTAATTTACAACCGATATATTTAATCTTAAAAATATAGGTTGTGATTTGCAACCTACAAATCCTTTCAAACCTAGAAACCTATTAGGTTGCAATATACACTTTCGAAAATAGAGGGCTTATAGGTTATAATTTACAACCGATATATTCAAACCTAGAAGATACTAGATTGTAATATACACTTTCGAACCTTGAAAACTTATAGGTTGTAATTTACAACCGATATATTCAAACCTAGAAAATATTAGGTCATAAATTGTAGCCTACAAATCCTTTCGAACCTAGAAACCCATTAGGTTGTAATTTACAACGACAACCACTTTTTAACTTGGAAAGCTATTAAGTTGTAATTTACAACCAACCATACCGAACCCAGAAAAACTTATATGTTGTTAGGCTCCAATTTACAACCGACGACCACTTTCAAACCTAGAAAAAATATTAAGTTGTAATTTACAACCGGCAAGTTCGATTCTAGGAAACCATTATTTGTTACTTACTGCCTACAAATTCTTTCGAAGCTAAATACCTATACGGTTGTAGCTTACAACCAACCCTTTCAAACCTAGTAAACTACCAAGTTGTAGACTACAGCTGGCAGCCGGCATTTTGGAAATTAGAAAGGATTGGGTATTTAGATGGATGTGGGATGAGCGTAATTTGGGCAAGTACTTTGTTATAGCCAACTCCTTATAAGGGGTTAAAATATCTGCGAAACTAGTCTGGAAGAAGCTCAGACTAAGACTTCTGTGTTTCTTCCTCCACTTACGTCGTATATATATATATATATGTATATATATATATATATATATATTACATATATATAAATATATATATATATATATTTATATATATATATATATATATGTATATATGTATACATACATATATATATATACATATATATATATATATACATATATATATGTGTGTGTGTGTGTGTGTGTGTATGTATACATATATATTATAATTGCGTTTCCAAATCTGAAACCACTCCATTCCTACACGAGAGAAGATCTACTCCTATTCCTCTCCTCTCTTCTTCCTACCCTCCCACACACTCACCCTTCCATTCCCTCCCATCTCCTTCTTTCTCCCTCCCTCCTCCTTATACCTCCTCCTTCCCACCCCATCCTTACTATCTCTATCCTCCTCTCCTTTCCTTCCCCTTCCTTCTCCCTTCTGCCTCCCCTTGACACGACCCTTCTACCCCGCCCCCTTCCTCCCCCCACTTCTATTCCCCCAAGCCCCCCCTCCCCCCCATGCCAATAGGACCAACACGGCAGAATATGATAATCGGAATTTATTGTCCGATTTGAATTTTATTGTAACCGCGCTAAGTAGACCCAGGCCCTGGAACGTTCTTCCTCCTCCTCCTCCTCCTCCTCCTCCTCTTCCTCCTCCTCCTCCTCCTTTTCCTCTTCCTTCTCCTCCTCCTCCTCCTCCTCCTCTTCCTCCTCCTCCTCCTCCTCCTACTCCTACTCCTTCTCTTCCTCCTCCTCCTTTTCCTCCTCCTCCTCCCCCTTTCCTCCTCCTCTTCATCTTCCTCCTCATCCTACTCCTCCTACTTTTCTTCCTCATCTTTCTCCTTTTCCTCTTCCTCCTTCTGTTTCTACTCCAATTACTATTCTTCTGCTTCCTCATCCTTCTCCTCCTCTTCCTCCTCCTCCTCCTCTTATTCCTATTCTAACTCTTCCTCCACTTCCACCATTACCACATCCTCCTGTTTCTACCTCTCCTCTTCTGGTTTCTCATTATTTCTTTTTCCGTTCCCACCTTCTATTCCTCATTCCCCTCCTCCTCTTTCCCCTCTGCCTTTTCTTCCTTCTTTTCTCCTCCTTCTCCTCCTACTCTTCCTCCAACTCTACTACCCACTCCTGCACCTCCCCCACCCCCCTCTCCTCCACCACCTCTTCCTTCTCATCCTCCTAAAAAAAAATTCGCCTTGTGACTCTTCCATCTTCCGTCTTATTCTCATACTCCTCCTCCTCTTCTCTCTTCTCTCTCCTCTTCCTACCCTACCTCCTTTTCACTCCTGTCACTCTCCCTATTTCTCCTATTCCAATCCTACTTTCTACTTTCTACTGTTTTTTCATTTGTTGTTTCTAAGTCATGCTGTACCGTTTCACATGACAATAATGACTAGGTTTTGCTTCTGTCTTGTTGGCAGATCAATTTCACGCCTATTGATGCTTCTTATTCTGGTACACATATTAAAGCTTATAGTAATATTGCTGCCACTGCATCGCTATTACTAATACCATTTCAGTTTGTTCTATGATGATGCTACTGCTTCCACAACTCCTACAACTACTACTACTACTACTACTACTACTACTACTACTACTACTACTACTACTACTACTACTACTACTACTACTACTACTACTACTACTACTACTACTACTACTACTACTACTACTTCTACTAC
>NC_134783.1:16013145-16023145 GCF_046742065.1 Oratosquilla oratoria
GATCCTAACTTACTTAATGGTGGAGATTTTACCTACATTCCCTATGTCGGCGACCTAAATGCTTATGTCTAGACATAACCTCGACATTATGGACAGCTGATTTAGGTAGAATCTCCGCCATTTTGATGATTTGTGCCTAGACTTAGGGGTTAGGATCTTTTGTAAATTCGGCCCCAGAATCCTGTGTGTGGACACTCAACTGAATCAAATAGGTTTGACAAAAAACAAATAAATAAAATAGATAAATAAAATGAAATAAAATAAAATGAAATAAACAAATAAATAAATAAATAAATAAATAAATAAAATAGAATAAATAAATAAAAAAATAAAACAAATAAAATAAATATAAATAAATAAATAAATAAGATAAATAGATAAATAAATAAATAGATAAATATATATATATATATATAAATGAATAAATAAAAACATTATGAATAACACTAAAGAGTCAAAGAAGTTTAAAATAGTTATCAAATAGGAGAAAGAAAGAAAGCAGAATGAAATACAGGAAAAAAAAGAAAGAAATAACAACAAAACAAAACAGAACAAAATTAGAATTAAACAAAGAACGTTAAATGACAGTGACAGATAGTGCCCAATGCAAAGATGAAGGCTTTTGTGTGTGTGTGTGTGTGTGTGTGTGTGTGTGTGTGTGTGTGTGTGTGTGTGTGTGTGTGTGTGTGTGTGTGTGTGTGTGTGTGTGCTTTTCTGTGTGTGTGTGTGTGTGTATTCGTGTACGTGCATATGTATGCACGTGTGCTCATGCATGTAAACTTGTGCGCGGATAAAACGCTGGTTCGGGCATTTGTAAATTGGTTGCGATTGATTTCATGCAGATTGGTTGTGATGTTCCGTGGGGGAGCTGACGATGGGCTTGGATGGTCTGACCTGGTCTGGGCTGAGATGGTGTGGGGAGGGGTTGGGCTAGGTCTGGCTTGGGGTGGTCTGGGTTAGGGTTGGGGAGGGCTAGTATGTACTGGGCTTTGCTGGGCTAGATGTGACGGGGAGGAGTTAGTGGGATTTGGGTAAAGGGGGTTGTGGGGGGGAGAGGGGGGCAATATAGAGTACAAATGGGAGATCTAGGGTAAGCCCAAGTGGGAGGGGGGAGGGGGTATGCCATGTAGGACTGAGTATAAAGAAGATTAATGAAAGTGTTGGTGCGAGATGCGTAAAATAAATCATGAACAAATGTGTGTGCATATTCCCTGGGCATACATATCTCTGTGTGTGTGTACGTATATTTACATGGAGTTACATGGGCAAATAAACAGCAACTGGCCTATTGGTCCTTACATGGTACTTAGCCTATTATTAATATTATCATTACTACTGCCATTATTATTATTATTGATATTATTTTCTTCCTTTTTTCTCTCGTTTTTTCCTCCTTAATATATCTATAAGTAAAATATCTTAATCGGGGATTTGTAGTTAAATGTTGTTACTTTTTTAAATACCTCTACAGTGGAACAATCAATGATATTGGATGGTAGCCCGTTCCATGTATATTAACAACAAGATTGAAGAAAGAGTATTCTGCCACATCTGTTTGAAATCGTTTTCCTACAATCTTGCATCTATTACTCCTAAGTGCGCTGGAGGAGTCACTTTCAAAATGTTTTTCCACTTCCATTTTTTCAATTCCTTTGACAATTTTGAAGACCTTAATTAGGTCTCTCATTTTCCGTTCCGAGAGACTAAAATTTAGTTCTCTTAAGCGTTCTTCGTAAGGCTTGTTCTGCAACATAGGAATGAGCTTTGTCATTCTACGCTGCACTCAAAAATGTATGTGTTCATGTATTCATACATACATACATGCATGCATACATACATACATACATACATACATACATACATAAATACATACATACATACATACATACATACATACATACATACATACATACATACATACATACATACATACATACATACATACATACATACATACGAGTACATACATACATACATACATACATTCATATCACATATTTTTTTAAATATGTGCTTTTAATTTTTCTTAATAAAACCGTCTGTCAAGAAACAGGCTATCTATTTACAAACACATGAACAAGCTGGCCAACTCTTTACCAAAAAAAAAAAAAAAAAAAAAAATCTCTCTCACTACTGAAAGGTTGGTACCCATGACTGGGAAGAAGGAATAAAAGGTTGGTAAGACTGTGTTTTCGTAGTCGTTCAAATAAACCCGAACGACTGTGAAAGCGGTCGTAGACTATTCTCTCGACCGCTGACAAGGGAGAAGTCTGAAGCGAAGAATGTAAACAAGGCAGGGTATTGTGTCTCGGTTCCTCAAGTTCTTCTGTCGTGGCCGCAAGTGGCCACACAATCGATGGCCTTCAGTCGTCCCCCCCCCCCACCTCTGCATTTAGGAAGAGAAACGCTTGCCTGCGATTGATAGTGTTGTTGTTGTCGTCGTCGTCGTCGTCGTCGTCGTCGATGTTGTTGCTATTGTTGTTGTATTTTACAACACTTATGGACAAACTCGCACTGCTGTCAAGTGCTATTTTTTCATATGTAGGTTTACTTAGTTAAAGGTAGTTATACTGATAGTGAGTGGTGGTGAGTGATGACTTGTGAATGAATGAACGAATGAATGAGTGAATGAGTGAATGAATGAATGAATGAATGAATGAATGAATGAATGAATGAATGAATGAATGAATGAAGGAAGGAAGGAAGGAAGGAAGGAAGGAAGGAAGGAAGGAACGAACGAATAAACGAATGAATGAATGAATGAACTAATAAACAAGTGAATGAGTGAATGAATGAATGAATGAATAAATGGATGAATGAATGAATGAACGAATAAACGAATGAATGAATGAATGAATGAATGAATGAATGAATGAATGAATGAACGAATAAACGAATGAGTGAATGAGTGAATAAATGAATGAATGAATGAATGAATGAATGAATGAATGAATGAATGAATGAATGAATGAATGAATGAATGAACGAATGAATGCATGATTTTTTGTGGGTATGTGTAATTCACCATAGTCTTGGATCACATGTTGGACTCGTGATCGACAGCTATTTCTCTCCCGGAAAAGAGCTCAGAGCTCATGTATGACCGATCTATGGGTAATGTTGTGACCATACACGCACACACACACTCAACTCCCCGCTCAAGAGAGTTGGAGTAACAACTCACAGCGCAGTGATACCGAAATTATTTCAGCCCTGGGCGGGACTCGAACCCCGACCGCCGTAGTGGCAGTCGAGAACTCTAGCCGCTGTGCCACGAGGTGTGTGTGTGTGTGTGTGTGTGTGTGTGTGTGTGTGTGTGTGTGTGTGTGTGTGTGTGTGTGTGTGTGTGTGTGTGTGTGTGTTTGTGTGTTTATTTACGTGCGTATTCAGTGAGCATTCTTGAGTTTATGTTTACGACCGAGGTCAGCTCCGTGCAATAAGGCACAACAGCAAAGATTAATGCGAGCAAAACGATCCTTACGGAAATCGTCACTGCCAGGAAAAGGACGAAGATCCTCTGAGAACGACGGTGTAAAGAAGAATGAAGGTCCAACGAACTTGTTATATGAAGTCTTAAGACCTGAGATAGATATCTAGTACCATTATTAGTCTTTTGGTTCTGCATGGGAGTTTGAAGAAGAAAAAGGGGAGAGGACTAAGGACGGGATGAAGTCTGAGAGAGAGAGAGAGAAAATCTAAGAGAAAGAAGAGAAGGAGGAGGAGGAGGAGAAAGAGAAGGAGGAGAAAAAAAAAGAGCAGGAGAAAGAAGAAAATCAGGAGAAAGAGATGAATAAAGAAGTGAAGAAAGAGGAGGATTAGAGGGAAGAGAAAGGATGAGAAAGTGGAGGAAGAGGAGGAGAAAGAGAAAAAAGGGGAAGAGAAGGAGAAAGAGAAGAAAAAGGAAGAGGAGAAGGGTAGAATAAGAGGATTATTAGGAGAAAGAGGAGAAGGAGAAAGAGGAGGAGGAGAACTAGGAGGAGAAAAAGGAGAAGGGGGAAGAGGAGGAAGAGGAGGAGGAAGAGGAGGAAGAGGAGGAAGAGGAGGAGAAAAAGAAAAAGGGGAATAGAAGGAGAAAGAGAAGAAAAAGGAAGATGAGAAGGAAGAATAAGAGGATTATTAGGAGAAAGAGGAGAAGGAGGAAGAGGAGGAGGAGAACTAGGAGGAGAAAGAGGGGGAGGAGGAGGAGTAAGAGGAGGAAGAGGAGGAAGAGGAGGAAGAGGAGGAGGAGAAAAATGAGGTAGAAAAGGAGCACGAGAAAGGAGAAAGAGGAGAAAGAGTAGGAGGAGGAGAACTAGGAGAAGAAAGAGGAGGAAGAGGAGGAGGAGGAAGAGGAGGAAGAGGAGGAAGAGGAGGAGGAGAAAAACGAGGTGGAAAAGGATCACGAGACTGAGATCGCTGCGGGAATGACGACGCAAAAGTTCGCTTCGCCAGCTTCTTTTGGCCCGAAGACTTCGGGGCGGAAGTGGACGACGAAGAAGAACCGACTTCGCGACGAAGCGGAGCAGGACTGGGGTTGGGGTGTCGAAAGGGGGGAAAGGGGGGCTTCATAGGGGGGCAAGAGGGAGGGAAGAAGGGGGGGAGAAGAGGGAGAAACTTGGGTTTGTTTTTGGAAGTTTTAAAAGAACGAAATAAATCCTCGGTCGGGTAGTCTTAGTTAAGGTAGTTTTTTTGGGCTTTTCTGAGGTCTGGTGACGTAGCGCTCCCTCAGCGACACCGGACAAGACTTGTCATTTTTTCTCGCATACGAATGACGTCATAAAAATGTCACGCAACGTTCTTGTTTTCTAAACATTGAGGCCCTGGTGTGTGTTATAACGACCTTAGGGCTCTCGAAAGGCCTTCTCGACTACCAAGAGTAGGCCCGAGAACACTTCGAAGGACATGGGATGTCTTATGGGGGATGTCTTGTGGGGATAAAGATCACTACCTCGACTGTTCGGCAAAAAAAAAAAGAAAAAAAAAAGCGCTGTGGACGTTGGTATCTTCCTAATCAAAGCCACATTGCCTCATATGGAATACAATGGAAGAATAATGGATGAGAGCTCCGACCATCTGGTCCATAGCGATGGCGGAGGGTTTGGTAGATAACAGTGATGCTCAGACTCGAAAATCTAAAAATAAGATAAAGTAAAATAATAATAATAATGATAATAATAATAGTAATAATAATAATAGTAATAATAGTAATAATAGTAATAATAATAATAATAATAATGATAATAATAATAATAATAATAATAATGATAACAATAATAATAATAATAATAATAATAATAATAATAATAATAATAATAATAATAATAATAATAATATAATAATAATAATAACAATAATAATAATAATAATAATAATAATAATAATAATAATAATGATAATAATAATAATAATGATAATAATAATAATGATAATAATAATAATAATAATAATAATAATAATAATAATAATAATAATAATAATAATAATAATAATAATAATAATAATAATAATAATAATAATAATAATAATAATAATGATAATAATAATAATGATAATAATTATAATAATAATTATAATAATAATAATAATAATAATAATAATAATAATAATAATAATAATAATAATAATAATAATAATAATAATAATAATAATAATAATAATAATAATGATAATGATAATAATAATAATAATGATAATAATAATAATAATAATAATAATGATAATAATAATGATAATAATAATAATCAATAATAATAATAATAATAATAATAATAGTAATAATAATAGTAATAGTAGTAGTAATAATAGTAATAATAATGATAATGATAATAATAATAATAATAATAATAATAATAATAATAATAATAATAATAATAATAATAATAATAATAATAATAATAATAATAATAATAATAATAATGATAATAAATCATTCTAACTAGTGTTCTAATCCTGCTAATTCCGAACACATCAAACATGGCAATAAACTAATCCACTGCGGAGTCTCAAGACTCCGAATTTCTGTGTCTCCGCAGCATTCCAGAGGGTTTTCCAGGTCTTCAAGCGAAGGAAGGCGCCTCTCCGTCCTGGAAGCAAGACCTCGGTTCCAGAAGCCGTCGATGACGACGTGGCAAGATGATGGATGGTTGGACGATGCGGCCTCAGCACCTCAACTCAAGTCGATGAGACTCACGCGGTGAAAGCCGAACCCAAATATTCAGTCTGTGGAGGTACAAGCTCGCAGTTGTGTGCAAGAAAAGTCATATGTAGGGACATGTATGCAAATACACAAACACATACATTCACGCATACACGCGCGCCCGCAAGGACATATAGACACAAATAAGTAGAAAAAAGGGATGATGATGAAAAAGTTTATGAAAGCAAATTCATTACGAAATGGAGTACATAACGAATGAAAAATGAATGTTACGAAAAAAAACAACAACAACGGGAAAGACTGAGATAAAATACTTGCGCTAATCTGACTTAGAATTAAAAGGATACTAACTAGAGGCTGATTAGCTGGATAAACGGAAGGGAGGGCTGGTGTCGTGATGAAATGATAATTTTAGACGACGCGAAAATGAAAGAAGAAAAAGCGGTGTTGGGTTAATAACCATGAGAGAAAAGGAAGAGCAGGAAGAAAAGAATTAATAATAAGATGGAGGAATGGAAAAGAAAAGGAGTAAAAGAGATGGTCGAGGAAGAGAAATAATGATTAGGTTGAATGAGGGTTATGCTTATTGTCATCAACTTATGCAACCGAAGAATCGTAAACCCAGGATGGCCCACATAAAGAATTGTCACCCTAGGATAGACTACATGACGAATTGTCACCCTTGGATAGCCCATATAAAGAATTGTCACCCTAGGATAGCCCACATGAAGAATTGTCACCTTTTCATAGCCTTACATGAAGAATTACCACCCTAGGATAGCCCACATGAAGAACTGTCACCCTAGGAGAGCCCACATGAAGAATAACCAACTTAGGATAGCCTGCTTGACAAATTGTCACCCTATGATACCCCACATGAAGAATTAGCACTCTAGGATAGACTACATGACGAATTGTCACCCTTGGATAGCCCACATGATTAATTGTCATCCTAGGATAGCCTGCATGAAGAATTACCACCCTGTCGATGTCTGGGGTGACGATTTTTCATGTGATCCAAATAATAAAAAAAGAAGGAAAAAAGGCAATGCATGAAGTACAAGACAAAAAAAAAAAAAAAAAAAAAGGGGGAAATGGAAAGGAAAGGCAAGAGGAAGAAAAGGATTAGGAGTATGGAGAAAAGAAGTAGGAAGAGGAGAAGGAGGAGGGAAAAGAGGAGGAGGAAGAGGAGGAGGAGTAAAAGGGTAGAGTACGATGATAAGGACAAGATACCTCCTGAGGACTAAGTTTCACCTCGTATCGGAAATATAAAATGGTCGCAAAGTATCGAATGTGGAAGGGGGAGAAAATAGGGGGAAATAGAAATGGGTGAGGAGGAGGAGGAGGAGGAGGAGGAGGAGGAGAGGGGTGAGGAGGAAGAGGTTGGGGGGGGGCAAAGGGTCCACGGAAGCAGCAGCAGCAGCAATGGAAGAGGGAGGCAAGGCTCTTAGGGAATTGGCCCGCATGGAATGACGCGGTGGCCTTTCTGATAACTTGGAGGGCAAGGTGGGGGTGGAGGGGAGGGACGGAGGAGGACTAGAGGAGGATGACAAGGATGAAGAGGAGGAGAAAGAGGAAGAGGAAGAGGAGGAGGAGTAGAGGAGGATGATAAGGATGAAGAGGATGAGGAGTAAAAGGAAGAGGAAGAGAAGGAGGAGTAGAGGAGGATAATAAGGATGAAGAGGATGAGGAGAAAAAGGAAGAGGAAAAGGAGGAGGAGTAAAGGAGGATGACAAGGATGAAGAGGATGTGGAGAAAATGGAAGAGGAAGTGAAGGAGGAGTAGAGGAGGATGACAAGGATAAAGAGCAGGAGGAGAAAAAGGAAGAGGAAGCGGAGGAGGAGGAAGAAGACTAGAGAGGAAAGACAAGGATGAAGATGGGGAGGAGAAAATTGAAGAGGAAGAGGGAGAAGAAGAGGAAGGAGGAAGATGGGAAGGAGGAGAAGGTAGAATAAAAGAGTGAGGCGGATTATGAAGAACAGTCATCGATGGGGAGGAGGAGGTCAAGAAGGAAGGTAAGGAGGAGGAGGAGGGTGAGGAGGAGGAAAAGGGGGAAATGGATTAGGAAGAGGAGGCACCATTTTGATAACATGGAGGACAAGAGTTGGGGGCAAGAATGGAGGATATATAGAGGAGAACGACAAGGAGATAGAGCAGGAGGAGGAGGAGGAGGAGGAGGGGGAGGAGCAGGAGAAGGAGGAGGAGGAGGACTAGGGGGAGGAAGAGAAGGTGGGTCGAAGGGGGGTGGGGAGATTGGGCAAGAGGGACGCCATGTTAGGAAAGGGGTCCAGCTATGGTGTTGGTGGGCGGGTGAGGGGTCTTGGTGTACGTGTGTGTGTGTGTGTGTGTGTGTGTGTGTGTGTGCGTGTGTGCGTGTGTGTGTGTGTGTGTTGGTGAGGGGAGAGGGAGGAGAGGGGAGCGAGAGAGGGCAAGAGGGACGCCTGGGGACGGGGAAAGTCCGGGAAGAGGGGGGGTAGAGAGGACGAGAGGGTAGAGGAGGGGACAGCGGGCGAGTGTAGTGAGGGAAGGTGGGAGGGGGGGGGGAAGAGAGGGGGAGGGGAGGGGACGCGAGCGAGAGGTGACGAGGGGAACCATCGGGGTGAGGGGATTCGGCGACAAGGAAAAGGCAGTGCGTCTAGGCCTATGCACGTAGCCACAGAGGAATTGCTTGTAGGCCTAGTATAGGCTGGCAAAAGAGACGATCGGATGAGTCTGTGATGTGAGAGAGGGTAGGGGGAGGGGGAGAGGGGGAGAGGGGGAGAGGGGGGATTTGTAGGCCTATGTGGGAAGCAACAGACACATAGGGACTCTTGATGCAAAGTAGGGATACTAAGATTCCTGATAAGAAAATGAATAGGGGTTTAATGCTTTGGTTGGTTATGAGATAGATTGAATGGCTTGGCCGTAGGCAGGACATAAGTGACAAGGTATTCCTTAGTTTAGGAGACGTGTCTGAATAAGAATAACATGGGTTTAGCAAAAAAATAAATGTTCTCAAGAGGAAGTCATTCCACTGAAGGTAATACTTAAACTTCACCTCTTCATTGTCGAAGATGATTTATGAGATTGAATGTTGGTTGTCGCTAGAAGATTCTATTCACTAATTAAGGATTTTTATTTCAGGGAAGAGAGTAGAATACTCTATTGATGACGCAAACCACCGGACGTTATTAAAAAAAAAAAAAAAAAAAATCATACTGAACAAGCTAATAGGAATGACTAAGGCATAACTAACCATCAAGAAAGGGTTATACTTACACCACCTTTGTGAAGGCCTTTCAACCCAAGGGACAAATTTAGGAAGCCTTAGTAGGAGCCTTTATTGGACAGGGCTGTCGCGCGGGCCATTTATGGGCATAGGCAGACGCATCCATACGGGGTGGCGTGGATGAGGTGTAGACTCGCATTAAAAGGGGAACTATACAATACGTGATCGAGGAGCGTCTGTATCGAGGGTCCTTATCCTATTTTCTCATGTATTCCATACTTATGTATTGATGTTCTTTAACTTCCATTGAACAACTTCAACTTTGAATCAAATCACTTTCCCCCTCAAAAAAAAAAAAAAAAAAAAAAAGAGTGGGGGAAGGGGGGCATGGACACTAAGTATTTATGCGTTTTATTTATTATTTACATTATTATAGTTTTTATTTATCTATTTATTTATTTATTTATCATTATGTTTTTTTCGCATCCGACCTAGATATGGACCAAAAGGTCTCCTGTCGGCATGCTCCGCCTTTGTAATCCTTTGTAAGTTAAGGGCAATTGGAATGTTATGGCCCTGTGGAGGACCTGTGGAATTATAGACCTGACACTGAAGTGGGTTTGGGAGGATTTATTTATTCATTTATTATTATAATT
>NC_134783.1:16038145-16040645 GCF_046742065.1 Oratosquilla oratoria
ATGTTCTTAAAAAATATTCTTTCCCTATATAAAATTTTCCCTTCCAAGTATGTATATAAGATTTATATAAGGAAATATATATTTTTTAAGAATACCACCGTAAGAATCTTACGGTGGTATTCTCAAAAAATCTTTCCTTATATAAATCTTTCCCTTCCAAGGATTTATATAAGATTTATATAAGGATTTTTTTTTTTTTTTTTTTTTTTTTTTTTTTTTTTTTTTTTTTTTTTTTTTTTTTTTTTTTTTTTTTTTTAGAATACCACCGTATATCTCACTTTAGATATTTTACTCTGGTCAGGTCTGAACGATTTTGTTCAGCTTAGAAGGAAATCTAGACGTGAAAGACCTAAGACGAGATCAGTTCAACGTTGGATTCTTCTGTCGCCTCCTTCAAACCTGTTTTGCTACGATGTACGTCTCATATCTTTAGGTGTTCCTTTAGTCCTTCAGGGAACGAGGTGGAGGTTCCCTAGCCTGAGTAGGTAAGCATAATCCTAAAAGGATCACCCGGCATCTGAATAAAATTCTCTTATGCTAGGCATATATATATATATATATATATATATATATATATATATATATATATATATATATACAGGTATTTATATATATATATATATATATATATATATATATATATATATATATATATATGCAAAGTAGACCACTTGGAAAAAGAAACTAACGAAACAAAGCGCTTTCGTATATTACATCTTTTTACACTGAAGATGTAATATACGGAAGCGCTCTGCTTCGTTAATTTTTTTTTCAAGTGGTCCATTTTGCATAAGTGAACACACGTACCCGTGTTCTTATTAGCATATATATACATATATATGAACATTATACATATACATATATATATATATATATATATATATATATATATATAAATATATATATATATCTATATTACCACGTTCAAACAATTCCCTTGCCTTGACTATCCTCAGAACCATTCAAAGCATCCAAATTGAAACTACTGCCTGGTCTAGTAGGCCCATCTCTTCTGGCCTAAGTATCTTCAGCAGTGTCTGTTCAACTATTCCCAGCTGTTATCCATCTGCTGCTGCGTCAGCTCCAGCGAACCATCTATCTTCAACAAATGCTACTCTTCGGTCAATCATCAATCATTCGTCGATCAGGATGAGCTATTCACTCTTTAGGGTATGTAATACATTTCAGTGGTCTCATTATGGTTAAGGAAAACTTATTTTATATGATAATGAGGATAATTGTTGTCCACAGGCCCACAGTAACTGGCATCGGTTCACAAACACAGGAAGGGGACTTGTCGATGAAATAGACTTGACGATTTGTACGAGGGTGTTACGAAACGTTCGAGAAAACTTCGAATCTCTATAGCCTGTTTTCTTCGCTTCGAACCTTCAAAACTGCTTCAGTGACACTATTTTAGTGGAGAAAGATGAAGTTCTTGGTGTTGTGACCTGTGCTTACACATTGAAGTTTATTATGAAAGGCACTGGTGGAAAAAGATACAAATACTAAGTTCAAACCTTCTGAAATGATGAAGAAACAGCACAACGTTAATCCACAGTAAATGGTTGGTTGATTTTATTCTAGTTGCACAGTCATGACCAAAAGTTGTTACCCACACTACACAACGTCAGTATTTTTTTTTTTTTGTCAAGGACATGACACTTTTTCCTATGTAGTATTTAGCTAATAGTTTGGTTATTTTCTTGAATAAATAAAAAAGAAAATATTACCAAACAAAGAATTTTAATTTTGTATCGTGAAGAGTTCTGCGTGGGTCAGAACTTTTGCAAATGACTGTACATAGTGTAAGTGTGAACTTTGGTCATCCCATTTATAAGAAAGGAAGGGTAATTTGTATTTATATAAGCATTCAGATTCCTTATACAACAACAATACTGGTATAGATTCTAGATTTAAAAGCGTCTTTATGAAATAAATCGGTGCGATCACTTTAAATCATTTAGCATATATTATTATTATTATTTTGAGATTAGACATTACTTTCTGGGAGAAAAGACTTCACAACTGAAAACACTAGGGCATACGCTTAAACGAAGATGCGCTGAAAATCTGGACTATAGACCATATGCCATAGGGCCGTTTTGAAGATAGTGTGTCAATTTGACAATTCTGATGCCAAAGTCCGGTTTGGTCATAACGACAATTAGGACATAAAACTAGATACTTACCTTAAATTAATACCTTCATCTCCAGAGTACCAGATAATTCCGTTGTCTTCCATAAGAAAAACGTATTTGTATGTGTATGTATGTATGTGTATGTATGTATGAGTGTATGTATGAGTGTATGTGTGTGCATGTGTGTATGCATGCATGTATGTATGTATGCATGTATGTATGCATGTATGTATGCATGTATGTATGTATATGTGTATGTATATGTGTATGCATGTATGTGTGTGTATGTATGTATGTGTGTACTTATGTATGTACGTATGTATGAAGTTTGTATGTATGTATTTATGTTTGTATGTGTG
>NC_134783.1:16050645-16058145 GCF_046742065.1 Oratosquilla oratoria
CACACACCACGAACACACACCACGAACACACACCACGAACACACACACGCACACACACGCACACGCACACACGCACACACACACACACACACACACACACACACACACACACACACACACACACACACACACACACACACACACACACACACACACACACACACACGAATAATCAAAGAATATAAACCTTTCCGTACAGTTGTTGTAAGCCACACGTAATCACCATTATTATCGCCAACTTCCACCGTTCTAGGTCACTTGAGGTCGATATAGAGTTCCCTGATCTGCTGTTACCATGGCAACAGTAATGAGAACGTTTATTATTATATTTTTTCTATTCTGTTCGTGACGCTTGAAGATCAGTCTTCTCTCTTGACAGATGGTATTAGCTGACTATTTGTGTTTCTATTTTGCATGTGAATATCTTTGGATGTTTACCTTTTCCGTGTCAAATGAAGATGATGTCCCAGAGGAATATATTTCTTGTGAGCAATGTGAATGTAGGAAACACCTATTGTTTAAGAACTAATATATTCAGGTTTGGTCCTGGCAATGGCTTTAGAGGCTGAGGAAAAAGGGAGTTTATAGATCAAGAACACATGTCTCTTCGTTAATTTTTGTGTTAACTTTGACAAAGGAATACGTGTGAATATGCTTGCAATACGCAGACGCTTACACGGCCACTGATGCACCAAGAAACAGAGGGGCATCCGCGCCATTTTTACTGGTTTCGAATTAAGCTCCGATATAATAGGTTTAAACATTTCATGATCCGTAGTTAATTCGAAAGCAGTAGAAGTGGCGGGGATGCCCCTGTGTTTCTGGACGCCTCGTAGTGAAAGAACGTTCCCATTCCAGCCGATCTTGCAAGTGTTTTACCTGGAAATAGGATCTGGTTGCGTAATAGGAAGCGTGCTGTCCTCGCATTCGCTTAGTTGTAGGTTCGAGTCCCGCAATCATCTCTGATTCCCAGGAGTGACTGTTATCTGGCCCAATAGCCCAAGAAGCGCATAATAGGGCAGAGTTGACGGCTTCGGCCGCAGGTATGCACATCCTGAGGTAGGCTTTTCATCCTCTTCACCCAAAAGTGAAATTGGGTTGATGGGGGGGGGGGGCTCGCGTTAGGTGAAAAATGGGAAGGTAATTCAGCGTAAGACAAACAGACGTGAAACCAAAATCTACAAAGTCGACGCGTCGGTGAGATGAAGAAAATATGTTGAATGTAGTTAATTCTGTAGTACATAGATTCTATTCTTCGTTAAAGTGTCGGTAATTCTAAAAAAAAAATAAAAAAAAAAAAAAAACGTTTTTGGAAATAAAATCTATCCGTATAGTTCAGAACGTGTGCCAAATAACTAAAAGTTATTCAACTATCAAACCTTTGGAATCTATCTTCAACTATTTTGTTAATTATGGCTTCCATTAAACTGCTTCTGACCCAGGGAAGTGGACAGGATGCAGGGATGACCCGTCATCCAGGAGGTGCCAAGATAAGAGGGAGGGAGGAGGGTGGAGGGGAGTGGAATATATAGGAAATGGAATGGGTGGGAGTGGTTTCTATGCCTTTTTCTTTTTGGCTACCCCCCGTGTAGGGGGAAAAAGCCTTTGGTATATGTATGTATGTACTAAACTATTTTATTCAGTTGGGCCAAATCTTATTCTTCAGAAGGTTGAACACTGCTAACTACCTTGTGTAGGCCTTATGGTCTCTTGGAGTCTCCTTCATTCTTATGTTCTTATGTTCTTAACTACTGAATGAAACTAGATGCCACCAAACGATTTTATCAATCTGAAGATTTTTTTTTTATAGACATCAGAGGATCAAACACAGGAACCAATAAATTACGATCTGGCCGCCGCTGTGCGATTTGATTCACTTAAAGAGAACCCTAAGAGATGTTAGTCGGCTAAAAACAGTTACCTGTATTGATGTGGTACAGTAACAACAAAATGATTCTATTCTGTTGAAGAGATCCCTTACATAGGAGTAAACCAGGTACTGTTCAGACCCGGCCACATCCGCATGTTGTTTTCAGGTTCTTTGCGGCCGCAAGATCGTGTGGCCTTTGCCACCGAGGTGCAGCAGTCGAGGAGCGTGTCGCCGAGGCAAGCCAACCTTAAGGATCCTGCAAGTCGCCGCGGTTTCGGCTGATCGTAAATCGTGGTCGTAAAATGCGACCGGGCTCGAAGAACTCGATTCTCGAATGTTTTACGAAGTGACGTGTTACGACTGGTTGTTATATGCACTGAAGATTCTCCTCCTCCTCCTCCTCCTCCTCCTCCTCCTCCTCGTCGTCGTCCTCGTCCTCGTCCTCGTCCTCGTCCTCGTCCTTGTCCTCTTCCTCGTCCTCTTCCTCCTCTTCCTCGTCCTCGTCCTCTTCCTCTTCCTCTTCCTCCTCGTCCTCTTCCTCCTCGTCCTCTTCCTCCTCGTCCTCTTCCTCCTCGTCCTCTTCCTCCTCGTCCTCTTCCTCCTCGTCCTCTTCCTCCTCGTCCTCTTCCTCCTCGTCCTCTTCCTCCTCGTCCTCTTCCTCCTCGTCCTCTTCCTCCTCGTCCTCTTCCTCCTCGTCCTCTTCCTCCTCCTCCTCGTCCTCTTCCTCCTCGTCCTCTTCCTCCTCGTCCTCTTCCTCCTCCTCTTCCTCCTCCTCTTCCTCCTCCTCTTCCTCCTCTTCCTCCTCTTCCTCCTTGTCCTTGTTGACTTATTTCATGCAGTTGGAGTTACCTCTCTGCCTCCTTCTCCATCTCTTCCTGTTCCTCGTCTTCCTTCTTCTTCTGTTTATCCTCCTCCTCCTCTGGAAACCGTTTTAGTTACTAAAACGTTTAAGTGAACTGCACTGACCAATTCTATTGTCTTAGATAATTCTTAGTCGTAAATAGTCCAAACAAAGACATACCAATTTACCTATTTTTGTCCAAAGATTTGATTCAACTTTTGGGTCAGACACTCTCGTATATATATTAGCTACAGTGACGTTGCTTAATATATTCATTCTGGTCATTCGCCAGACCATCTTGACCCTCGGCAGAATAAAATCACCTGACGGCAACAAGAAATTATATAGATGGTAATATCGGTGAAAGGATTAATTAGGATTAGTTTAATCCTTTTCTTTAAGATGAATAATAGATTAATTAAAATTAATTTAACCTTTAAGAGGTTTTCTGTAAGATCGACTGACAATCAGCTTCAATAATTGTAAAAATACAGACTATTAGTGAAATGGCTAAGTGGTTATACAATACCCCACCCCTAGGAAACTAACCCTTGGTATTGTAGTGCGATTATGTTTGTTTTTCGTAACAAAGGATGATTTGATTAAACTGAATAAAATCGCTTATTGTCAACTAGAAATGCCACCATCAGATGTGAATCGTGGGTTTCCAATGTGTTAATCAAAAGTGTGTTTATCAAGGACCGAGGCTGAAGGAAACTGGTACAATGATCTGTTTATTCTACAAAATAATGGGGTTAGGGTCTACAGTAGAAAAAACGAACACAACGTCAGCCCTGACAGATTTATTTTTCTATTACGCCACGTTAGCTTCTTATTTTGTTTATCTATTATTCTGTTTATTCATTTATCTACTCGTTTACTTGTTTATATTAATTCTATTTTACTAAATTTCATTCAAAAAATTTATTTCTATTTTTACCTGTTTCTAGCAGTTCGTTTCTATCCGTTTCTACTCATCTATTTATTCATTTATCTACCTATCTGTTTGCCAATTTATCTATTTGTCGATTTGTTCATTTTAGGTATTAATTTATTCTATTATTTACTCATAAATTAATTTATTTTTCATTTATTTATTCCTTTATTCATTTATCTGTGTATTTACTTGTAAATTTATTCGTGTAATTATTTATCTCAGTATACGCTTATCATTATATTATTTATCGCACGCTGCGTCTGGTAGAACATCAAGAACGTCTGTCCATCTCTGGGAAACACATTTTCCCAGACAAAAGAGCCAGAGGGAGAAGACGTCTAGACTTCCATATGTCCCTCAATGTTCTTCGGAGCCACAAAGACATCCTGACATGTGAGAATCTTGCTTGCGTGAAGGTCAGTGTCACATACATAACGGTTATTGGATTTCCATTAAAGAGAGGAGAGAGAGGGAGGGAGAGAGAGAGAGAGAGAGAGAGAGAGAGAGAGAGAGAGAGAGAGAGAGAGAGAGAGAGAGAGAGAGAGAGAGAGAGAGAGAGAGAGAGAGGGAGAGAGAGAGAGAGAGAGGGAGAGAGAGAGAGAGAGGGGAGAGAGAGAGAGAGAGGAGAAAGAGAGAGAGGGAGAGAGAGAGAGGGAGAGAGAGAGAGAGAGAGAGAGAGAGAGAGAGAGAGAGGAGAGAGAGAGAGAGAGAGAGTGGGAGAGAGAGAGAGAGAGAGAGAGAGGGAGAGAGAGAGAGAGAGAGAGAGAGGGAGAGAGAGAGAGAGAGAGGGAGAGAGAGAGAGGAGGAGAGAGAGAGAGAGAGGGAGAGAGAGAGAGAGAGAGAGAGAGAGAGAGAGAGAGAGAGAGAGAGAGAGAGAGAGAGAGAGAGACAGAGAGAGTGAGAGTGAGTGAGTGAGTGAGTGAGTGATTCAGTCTTGTTGAACGTTGTGTTGAGCGTCTGTAGAGGTGAAGACACTTAGGTGGAAGGAAATATCTTTTAGTATTTCAATTGGTCGTTTCTTTAGGTAACCTCCGCAGTGAACTTTTGTATATCATCACTGGCATATTCTTTATATATTAATTTGTGTGTGTGTGGGTGTGTGTGCGTGCGTGCGTACGTGCGTGTATGTGTGTGCGTCTCATATTAGTTCATTGACATGTTATAAATTCTTTGGAACTTGCCATCAAATGGAATTAACACCCCAGTTGTCATGCAATGGAAATGGCTAACGGTTTGTCAATTGAGAGAGAAACGTAGACGTTTTTCGTATTCACCAAATCCAGATGGTGGAAAACCAGTAAAGACCAATAGATAAGAACATAACATAAGAACATAAGAATGAAGGAGACTGCAAGAGACCATAAGGCAGCTCCGTATCCATCACCACCTGCCATCCCCATCCATAAAAGTGTCTAATCGTTTCTTAAAGCAACTGATAGTTTCAGCGACCACTACATGGTTACTAAGTTTATTCCATTCGTTGACCACCCTATTAGTAAACCAATTCTTGCCTATTTCCTTTTTAAATCTAAATTTGTCCAGTTTAAATCCATTACTGCGTGTCCTGCCCTGTTGTTTTAATATGATGACCTTGTTTGCATCACCCTTGTTAAAGCCTTTGATCCACTTTGAACACCTCTAGTAGATCACCCCGCACTCTGCGTCTTTCCAGAGAGTGTAAGTTAAGGTGCCTAATCCTCTCTTCGTGATGCAATTTTCTGAGTTCATGTATAATCTCGGTCATTGAATGTTGACACTGGAAGTAATGATGACTGTCTGCCTAGGGTGGTTCTGTGAGAAGGATATTGAAGAGAATCGTCCCCTCATCGGCCATTTTTTAAACTTATGAATACCCTTATCTCCATTGAAGGTGCAACCCCGATCAGCCGGTACCTAGTCTCCGGACCGGCGCTTAGGTCTCTTCCTACCTATATAGATTATTTTCCCTCCACATTTCCCCCTAATGAGAATTGACAACAGGACACTGCAAGAGAATAACAGCATACAAACTGTGCAAAGAACTCAAGAAGTTGAAGAAAAATAGGGATAGCACTCAGTAAGCTATTGACCTAGGCGAGTACTTAGCAGATATACATTTAGAAGGGTAAAACGTCAAATGGAGGGGGAGAGGGGGAGGGGGAGAGGGAGAGGGAGGGAAGGAGAGAGAGAGAGAGAGAGAGAGAGAGAGAGAGAGAGAGAGAGAGAGAGAGAGAGAGAGAGAGAGAGAGAGAGGCGTGAGAGAGGGAGGCAGGAGGGCAGGCAGACAGATGAAAAGCAGAAACAGAGACAGACAAGAAACTGAGACAGACAAAAAAAAAAAAAAAAAAGGTCGTGACGTACATTTTAACATTGTTATTCATTTTGAGATATGATGTTTCTGGGTTTCTATAATGGATTATCATGGTGATGTGACTAGTGTGCTCGTGTGTGAGTGCTTTGCCTCTGCCTCGCGAATTCTGCGTTCGATTCTCCCTAGGTTGGTTGACATCTGGTTCCTGCAAAAGACTTAAGAGGTTTAATGAGTTATTGATTATTGTGATAGAACCTGAGATTTCCATTTTTTTTTATATAAAGTCGTTGTTTGTAGATAAAGTTTCTTGTTGCTGGATTCAGCGCGATGAAGACAGTAATGATTTCCCTTCTTTGTTTGACTTTTTTTGTGTAGTCGTTGCTTATTAGATACACAAACTTTGTTTAAAGGTATACTCAGTAACACATGCCTTTTGAAGTTCCTTTTGGTCAAGTGCAATATGTGAAGACATTAAACTTAAGACATGATAGTCAGTTCTAATTCTGTTGTGGACAAAGGTTTTCTTAAATCTCTCTAGATGTTGTATATGATCTACCAAACATCTTGTATCACGCTTCGACACATCAGGGTTGCATATTAATTAATTTCTTAAAAAGTGACTTCCACATCGTAATGTATTACCGACTGTTGACTACTAATATGAGATAACAAATGACATTACTCCTTCAAATAGCGTTTTGATCTCGTGAAATTTATCTATTTGTACATACAGGAAACCGCTTTGAGGATGAATGAAGTGAGCAGCATCTATGGTATAAAGTAAACCAAGTAATGTAGATCATATTACACATTCATTCAAAATATGATCGTCTAGAATATTAAAAGAGGATTTCGAAAAACATCTCGCAAGTTATTCTTCATTTTTCTAGTCTATCAAAAACAGAGAAGACTGTCGGTACATCAAATGTAATCGCAAAATTACTCAACAACACACACTCAAGTATTCAAGCACACACACACACACACACACACACACACACACACACACACACACACACACACACACACACACACACACACACACACACACACACACACACAAACTCACACACACACAAACTCACACACACACAAACTCACACACACACATTTACACGCTGTAAGATGCTGGTAGATAAGTTGGTAGAAACAGGAGTAGATGGTGAGGGTTGTATTTTTATGATTCGGGTGTTTGTAAACAGCAGAGTTCGTAGGCGAGGGATTCCATAAGTTTGCTCTCACCCATTGATGACGTATAATGTTTTGCTGACTTGTATATTGAGATATGCAGAGATTCGAGATTTTAAGTAAAAATATTGCATATAGTCTTGTAACAACGGATCTGATTGGAGAAAGGGTGAAGGAAAAAAATAAATTTATTTACGATTGTAAGATCACGCCATTTGGGGAGGACCTAAAATATAAGGTTAAAGATCATTAGACTAAAGAAGTCACTACGCCACTGCAAACCACACCTAGGACCTGGCTAGCGTTTTCTCAGAGGAACCCTGTGCAATACTTACAGAGTAGGTGTACAAATGAAAACAAGAAAAAAAAGTAAA
>NC_134783.1:16063145-16065645 GCF_046742065.1 Oratosquilla oratoria
AATGCACACAATATAAGTAAGATTATTTACCTGAGTTATCAATTTCTTCTGTATGCTGTGACTGACCTTGGCATTTATCTCTGTGAGATTTTAATCTTGACACAATGCCCTGTAGTTCCTGGCTGCAGTCTTTGCATTTAGCTCGGTACCCTTTGCCAGAAGTTGTTGATAGTTTTTAAAAATAATTCCAGACAGGATAATTTTTTCTGCCTGAAGGAACCACTCTGCCAGGTCCAGAAGATATCCTTCCTGATTGATTCCAAAGCAGAAACTGACTCAGTGAGAAGCTGCTTACATAGAACAAGTTTCAACAAGAATCTTTTTGAAACTTGTTGTGGGCTGCACAGTGATATATACTACATGTAGGCTTATACCGTTCCTTGTATATTTGTGGCAATTCTATATAACGCTGCTCCTTGTATTGATATGCTAAAAATGTCCTTTAGCAATCAGATCGCATATAAGATAGCAATCCAGGAAATGCCAAGATAGGAGGGAGGGAGGAGGGTAGAGGGGAGTGAAATATATGGGAAATGGAATGGGTGGGAGTGATTTCTATGCCTTTTTTCAATTTGGCTACCCCCCGTGTCAGGGGGAAAAAAGCCTTTGGTATATGTATGTATGCATGTACAAAAAACTCTATTTAAATCAAATATATCTCGTTAAGGATTTTTTTTCTTACATAAAAAAAAAAAAAAAAAAATTCCCTGGTGTCCACGAACCTCGTACAATAATACCTGTTCAGTCCGGCCAAAATTGACATTTCAAAGTATAACAGTGCCTTAGAAATCGTTTCTTATTTCACTATAAAAGTTTATATTAACTTATACTGCACTGAATAAGTCAATAGTTGATGTATTTGTCCTATATACAATGTTAGGTTTCTAGTTTTGATATATTTGTCTATATAAGATATTAGGTTACAAAGAAAGCAATGGCCTCCGCTAACGGAGCCAGGAATCTGGGTATGCATGTCCTGTGTAATAGAAGTCCTTTATATATATATATATATATATATATATATATATATATATATATATATATATATATATAAATGTATATAAATATATATATAAATGTATATAAATATATATATATACATGTATATACATATATATATATACATGTATATACATATATATATATATATATGTATATACATATATATATATATACATGTATATATATATATATACATGTATATATATATATATACATGTATATACATATATATATATATATATACATATACAAATATATATATATACAAATATATATATATACATATATATATATATATATGTACATATGTGTATGTGTATATGTATATGTATATATGTTAATATATACATACGTCTATATAGTAAAGGCTTTGTTTCCTTTTACACGGGAGGTAGCTAAAAGACAAAGGCATAGAAATCATACACACCCATTCCGTCCTTTACATACACCACTCCACTCTACCCTCTTCCCTCCGTCCTATCTTGGCACCTCCTGGATGATGGGTCATCCCTGCATCTCTTCCACTGCTCTGGGCCAGGATTGTCGCAAGCCACAACACATCCACAGCATGGCCGCTTCATTAATTCGGCGACCCCCCTCTCCGTCTCTTCATGCAGAAAAGAAGAAGACGGGGAGAAATCTCTTTGGGCTGGGTCAATTTATTTCTCATAATCCCTCACCCCTTGTCCCCGACCCACTCGTCCTCATGCATCACAGCATCTCCCATACACAATCCTTCTCCATTCACCCCTATCCTCTGTCCTCTCCCGTCGTTCCTGAGCAGACATAGCCCCTCATTCCCAATGCCCCTTTTACCCCATCCATCCATTTCATCCTAGGACGCCCCCTTGTGTTCACTACTTCCACCTCTGCCTTCCACACCTCCTTTAGTAATTTTTCTTTATTCATTCTATCCATGTGTCCAAACCATCGTAATTCTCTTTTATAAACCCTATCTCCCAACTCTCGTTCCACCCGTGTTCTCCTCCTCACCACCTCATTTCTCACTCTATCTAGCCTAATAACTCCTATCATACATCTCAGGTATTTCATCTCAAACACATTCAAAACTCCTTCTCTCTTCCTTTCTTATGTTCCATGTTTCTGCCCCGTACAGTGGTGTCGGCTCAATCACTCCCTCATACAATCTTCTCCTAGCACCCATTCCCAAATGTCTATTTCTCATTACATTTTTTAATCCACCAAGGCATTTACTCGCTTCTCACAGTCTACATTCTACCTCCACCCCCAACTCCTCACTTTCATGCCACATTCGCACCCAAGAATCTAAATCTATCCACTTCCTCCAGTCTTTCACCCTTAATGCTCACTTCCAGCCTGCTGTCACTCTCTCCCCTTGTACATCTCATCACCTTACTTTTGCCCACATTTATCTTCAGCTTCCTTATTTCACAAACATTCTCAGACTCTGTCACTAACTTCCTTAATCCCTCCTCTGATCCTGCTACAAGCGAAGTGTCGTCAGCAAACAACAACT
>NC_134783.1:16070645-16073439 GCF_046742065.1 Oratosquilla oratoria
TCGAATCCCCTCACGCTTCGCCATCGTAACTATTTGAATAATTCGCTAGTGGACAGCGACATCAATCACACAATCCATGACCGTCGCGCAGAGGATTCGAACCACCGCTATAGACCCAAGAGAGTCCACAGCACCCGCCTTTAACCACTCGACCACAGGACGATCTAAAAGTGTACTAACTCGTAATCTAACTGATCGTCTGTGGTCGAGTGGTTAAAGGCGGGTGCTGTGGACTCTCTTGGGTCTATAGGCGGTGGTTCGAATCCTCTGCGCGACGGTCATGGATTGTGTGATATAATAATATATATATTATATATTATATATATATATATATATATAATGTATATGATGTTCTTCAAAGGATTAAAATTATGAGATGTTGAACAAAGATTATTGAGTCAATGAGGATTTTTTTCATTGTAGAATATTTTATAGTTTCAAATAAAGTAAATTGGTGACCATAGGAATGAGCGCATAAACCATGGGTTGTTTTAAGGAAAGGTTAGACAAATTCGCGGGTTGGGATAACAGGTAGTAATGGACAAAGATCTACCTAAAGTAGGCCTTATGGTCTCTTGGAGTCATCTTCATTGTGTTGTTATTATGTGGCGATAAATGTACGTTCATCGCGACGCGTCGGCGGGATTTGCGCGTCCGCCGACAGACGCCGTGCAGTGTCGTTGCCGTCGACAAAATGTCGACAATATATCGTCGGGGCGCGTCACTCTTATTTCATTAAATTTAACTAAAACACTGTCTCTACCGTCACTGCTCTTATATTCTATTCTTTAATAATATTTGTTTTAAAAAATGTCTCGATGTAAAATGACGGTGTAATATTTATTCTTTGATTAATTTGTTTGCTACTTTGATCATTTGAAAATTGTTTTTAATATTCTAATCATAAAGTTAGATCTACTTGGTTTGCTGGTATGATTTTATGTTACGCATTTAGAAACTTGCATGTAATTGTTAAAATTATAGAATATATAATTGTGATATGTAAAGTATATATTACTTAGAATGGGATACATTCATACTGAACTTGTAATATTCTCTTGTAGTATTCTGCTGGTATTCTCACGTAACATGATAGAAACTGTACAAATGTTGACCCATGCATATGTATATATTTAAAGACATAGTGGAGATTGGGTTGAAAATTGAAAGCACGCACGCGATTCTAAATTGTCACAAAAATTAATTGAAAGTAGTCACAGTGATGGATCAGTGTAGTAATATATATATATATATATTATATATATATATATATATATATATTATATATATATATATATACATTGTATATACTGTATTTGTGCAGTTATTTATGTATATACCTGTCTATACACATACACACATTTGTCTATTCTAATTTACCTTCAATATTTGTAAACCAATTACAAAAATCGACGCAGAAATACACTCAAAAATAGACACACAAACCGCACAAGGTAAAAATAATCATTACAGTTCGATGGTGCGGATATGAAACTGAAATATTTCTGAGAACTTGTGTCGGTGGTAGGTTTTGATGTTATTAGATATTTTTCATTTTCCATCTGTACAAACTCTTTGTTTATATACTTGTTATACTGAAAGGTTAATGAAATATACTGGAAAAATGTTTTTTCAATGCAAATTTATTGTAGTTACCCCGTTTTATCATAGAGAATTAGTCAAGCATCACATTAGCACGTTTTCTTTGGTAGCACTAGCGGCCGTCCGCCATCGAAAGCCTCAGTTCAGATAAGCTCACCGAAAAACATTCATTAAACCACCTGATAATCACAATAAAAACATGAAAAAGACTTACCCTTAACTATTGTAAATACTTTTCACTTTTGATTAGACTACAATGTCAACAAGCGTTCGTTTAATCACAAATTATGGAGAATGACCCTCAGCGTATCTGAACTTAGGAGTCCCTGGCGGCGGCTGCTCTTGTGGAGGGTTTGACAGGAACTGAGGGGAGCGGGGGCGTCGAGCCCGAGTTTAAGAGAGGAAAAGAGAGAAACTTGCGGTGTTAGCGCGTGGAGAAAGTGATTAAAATTATCGTAATTACTACACCATATTCATTAAGCTTCGTTTCCGGCCCATGCTCAGATGTAACACCATGGACGAGCTTGTGCTTCTGTGAACGTTATACGAAATTCAAACCCCAGTTCGAAGCGACTAATTTAGTTTTTTATTCACTTTGACCTCTTTCGGAAGGTGCTAATGACGCGTTGGAAGAAAATGCAAGAGTTGTGTGCAAATGAAGGCAGGAAGATGTGGCAAATGTGGTGAATGTGGTAACAGCGAAGGTTATAGATTGGGATGGGAGATGATTGTCCACTTGATAGTTGTATTTTTGGTTATTAGTGGTTGTGATTGTAGAAGTAAAGATTGTGTTAAATGCGATATATGATGGTGTCGGTGATGGTAATAATTACCACGGCTTTAACGTGGGATCCTGCCATTATAGCTCGCACCCCCGCGCTAACAAGAACAAAAACAACAAAGTGTTTCATTATGGTGAATGTGGTAAAATGACTTTACGGACGTGGTAATTACAAACGTGATGGTCGTGGCTGTGTGCAAATGATCTGGTTGTGTGTGATGATATATTATTATTATATATATCTCGTGATATAATATATATAAATACTATATATATATATATCATATATACAGTATATATATTTCATTTTGATATATTAACTCTAGTAACTATAGTTGTGATAATATACCTGTTCCCATACTGGTAATTAATCATTGTTATAGTGATGCTGGTTGTTGTTGTTGCTCTTCT
>NC_134783.1:16091439-16093939 GCF_046742065.1 Oratosquilla oratoria
TGTACATATGTGTGTGTATATATGTTTGTGTATGTGTTTGTCTGTGTATTTGTGTGTATATGTGTGTATATATGTATGTGTGTACATGCGTGTGTGTATATGAGTGTGTGAGCATGTGTGTGTGCATGTGTGTATATGTGTGTATATATATGTGTGTATATATACATGTATATGTGTATATACATGTATATGTGTATATACATGTATGTGTGTGTATACATTTGTGTGTATTCATGTGTGTATATACATGTGTGTGTTTATGTATACAAGTGTGTGTGTATGTACAGGTGTTTGTGTGTATATACGTGTGTACGTGTATACATGTGTGTGTGTATATACATGTGTGTGTATATACATGTGTGTGCCTATATACATTGTGTGTGTGTGTATACATTGAGTGTGTGTGTGTGTAAACATGTGTGTGTATATACATTGTGTGTGTAAATACATGTGTGTGTATACATGTGTGCGTGTATATACATGTGTGCGTGTATATACAAGTGTGTGTATATACATGTGTGTGTATATACATTGTGTGTATATATACAAGTGTGTGTGTGTATATACATGTGTGTGTATACATGAGTGTGTGTGTATACATGTGTTTGTGTATATACATTTGTGTGTATATACATTGTGTGTGTGTGTGTATACACATGTGTGTGTGTATATGTGTGTGTGTATATATACATGTGTTTGTGTGTATATACATGTGTTTGTGTGTATATGCATGTGTTTGTATATATATACGTGTGTGTATATACATGTGTGTATATACATTGTGTGTATATACAATGTGTGTATATACATGTGTTTGTGTATATATGTGTGTGTATATACATGTGTGTGTGTGTGTGTGTATACATGTGTGTGTGTGTGTATACATGTGTGTGTGTGTGTGTATACATGTGTGTGTATACACATGTGTGTGTATACAATTGTGTGTGTATACACGTGTGTGTGTATACACGTGTGTGTGTATTCGTGTGTGTGTACATACATGTGTGTATATATACGTGTGTGTATATGTATATATTTATGATACATAAACACATGTTTATATATATGTATATGTACAATATGATATAGCTACTATTAATTGCAAAGCTAATCTTAGCTGTAAACGAATTCACAGTACGCTGTGATGTTGGCTCCACTAGTGCCATGAGAGAATTGGGGGTAATTTTTCGACAGGGCACATACTCCCGGCGCGAGGGTAGACAAGATTCTCCGCCGGCGGCGCCAAAGCAGCGCCAGCGACCCTCAGGAGGGCGTCAAGTGCCCGAGGAATCGTTTTGCTCTTCCAACGGGCCAACGAGGTCGAGATGCCCAATCAAGAGGGCCCTAAGGACACAGGGTTCGGGGTCATCTATCACCAATGGCTTCATCATGACATGGGATTTTCTAATGAAGACTGCCAGCGCATTGAGACTCTTTCGTTTCAGATGGACCGTTTGCGCCCCCGAACCACACAACGTCGCATGGTCACACGAGGAAACTCGATGCCTTTCTGAAAGATACCTTTCTGTCTCTCTCTCTCTCTCTCTCTCTCTCTCTCTCTCTCTCTCTCTCTCTCTCTCTCTCTCTCTCTCTCTCTCTCTCTTGTCTTCTCTTCTCTTCTCTTCTCTCACTCTCTCTCTCTTCTGTTCTTTTCTCTTCTCTTATCTTTCTTTCTTCTTCTACTTCTTTTTCTTCTTTCTGGTCGCCAGCCTGTAGCCGACGCGGTGTCGTAAGTGACCTTTTCTCTCTTACTGTCTTTCCTCTTTCTGTCTTTCTTCTTTTTCCCTTTCTTTTTCTTTTCTCTTTCTTTTTCTGTCTTATTTATTTCTAGTTTTTTCTTACTTTTTCTTCTCCCGACGAAGACAATGAGTTGACTTCACTTGACCAGGAAGCGATTTGAACGGTCCGATAGGATGGCGCCCGTATTTCTGGACTTAATCGCGCATTGGGCTCTGCGCACAATTTGGGCCTATCGGCACATTCTCTGGATTTTTGCGCCAACTAACGTAGACGAGCTTCTACAAATTGGGCCATCCTTTTAAATTGGGCTTATGCAAATAGGTTTTTTGCTTCGACGATCACCGGATCCCTAGAACTTATCAAGATCAGATACCAGCGGTGATTGTTAATTTTCTTGAGAACAGAGGTCGCCAGTTCATAGTCATGCTGCTTGTATTGCAGCATGTCCTTCATAAGCTGGAGGTCATGGACAGGTGCATCAGCAGCAGATGTGGTCACCCAGTGGCTGGTGTAGAATAAGGCCAGGAACTTGTTCAATCTCTCCAGCTTGAAGATAGTGTCCTTGATAGAGTTCCATGGAAAACATGAGGATCTTCATACAGTAGATGTTCCTGGCCATCCAGTGGGCCTGGTGAATGGCACCTGGCTTGGCCCAGTGGATACCTCGAGGAGGTTACTCAGAAAGGAGGATCAGGCACAGCTCTGCCACCTCTCTGTAATCTTCCCTCGGACTTGCTTCCTCAAGGAAATTGCTTACGAC
>NC_134783.1:16098939-16108939 GCF_046742065.1 Oratosquilla oratoria
TATATATATATGTGTGTGAGTGTGTATGAGTGAAAAATACAGGTGTACCTAGAAAAGAGAGACACTGATGAACGAAAAGGAAAATGCACATAAATAAACAAACGATAAAAAGAAAACAAAGGGGAAAAGAAAGGAAGGAGAAAGGACTTGTTGAAGGTTGGGGGCAATCCTGCTCTGAAAATTTAAAAGGTTTTTCAAATAAAATAAACAAGCACAAGCAAGCACAAAACACGAGAAACAAACAAAATATCTGGAGGAAATAATGTCCACGGCTTTCCCCCCTTTCCATATCTACAAAAGGCCGAAAAATTTACGAAAAATGCCACAGACCAACAAAGGACTGCAAAACCAAACGAAAAACAGCATGGCTGAACACACAAAGAATCCTATTAAGTGATGTTACTTTTTTCTCTCCCCCCCACCCCCTCCCGCCCCCTCCCACCCCCTCCCACCCTGTGTGATTTTTAAACACGGCGTAAAGGCTTGCCCTCTTTCCCCACCCCTTCCCCTCTCTCCCCTCTCTTTCCCCTCTCTTTCCCCTCTCCCACCTTACTTTCCCCCTCATCTCTACCTCCCCCTCCTCTCTACGTCCCCCTCCTCTCTACCTCCCCCTCCTCTCTACCTCCCCCTCCTCTCTACCTCCCCCTCCTCTCTACCTCCCCCTCCTCTCTACCTCCCCCTACTCTCTACCTCCCCCTCCTCTCTACCTTCCCCTCCTCTCCCCCTTCCCCCTCCTCTCCCCCTTCCCCCTCCTCTCCCCCTTCCCCCTCCTCTCCCCTTCCCCTCCTCTCCCCCTTCCCCCTCCTCTCCCCCTTCTTCTCCCCCCTCCAACGCAACTCTTCGCAGGAACACGAAAAAAAAAAAATGTTGGTGCAGGAAAGGACTCAAAAAAACAAAAAACATAAACAAAAAAACATGAGAATTACTTTTCCTTGGGCCATGGAGAAAAGTGAAGACAAATGTCCAGTTTCTTTTGTCCTCAGGACGGAAAAAGAGGAAAAAAAAAAACAAGATGACAGCCGCTTAGGTCTGGTGGATAAAATATACTAGTTCTGGGCAAGAAAATGCTTAAGCATGTCACAGAGGGCGAGCAGGAATGTCTTAAATACGGAAATAAGACTTTGAGAACTGAATTGTTTCCTATTGTCTCTCTCTCTCTCTCTCTCTCTCTCTCTCTCTCTCTCTCTCTCTCTCTCTCTCTCTCTCTCTCTCTCTCTCTCTCTCTCTCTCTCTCTCTCTCTCTCATTGTATGCCTCTTTCTTTGTTTTCTCTATTTGTCGCTTTCTTTCCTCTTTATCTTAAACACACACACACACACACACACACACACACACACACACACACACACACACACACACACACACACACACACACACACACACACACACACACACACAAACATATAAACACTAAATTATCTCCAGTCCGTCCTATAGCAAAACCCATAAAGTAAATTACCATGCCGGAAAAAAAAGAAAATCATCGTAATTCATCGGGTCGATAGAGTAAACCATTTCCCCATGATGAGAGACTCAAACAGCTGAATAAAGACGCCTGGTAGCAGCTAGAGTACTATATACTAAACACTCAAAGCACAGTAGAAAGTTAAAGCCCCTCTTCGAAAGACCAGCCTTCGAACTCAGAAACCCATTCTTCGACCTCGAGGAAGCCGAGCCACAGACCTCGAAGCCCATTGCAGACCCTCCCGTCATCCGAAATTCGAGTCAGACTCTTCGGAAACACGAAATGTTTGGTTTCGGGTCCTTAGACAAGAAAAGAAGGAAAATCTTTCTGCCATAACGATAACGATAACAACAACAACATCGATAGCAATTCTAATGTCTAAAGAAATATTCTAATAAAAATTGTGACAACAAAAAGAGAAATGGTGATGATAAGGATGATGAAGACAGTTATTGCTGGTGATGATGGCATCAATGATAGCAATGATACTAATGATAGTGATTATAGTACTGATGGTGATGATAATGATTATGATAGTGGCGATAATGGTGATACCGAGTATAGTGATGATCATGATGATACTGATGAAAATTTTGAAAATTATAAAAATTATATAAATGATAAGAAAATTGCAATTGTGACAATTATAAATGGTGAAAATGGTGAAAATGACAGAATTGACGAAAATGACGAAAATGATGTAAATGACGTAAATGAATGATGAAAATGACGAAAAAAGACGAAAATAAAGAAAATGGTGAAAATTGTGAAAATTACGAAAATGACGAAAATGGTAAATGATGAATGATGAGTGATGAAAATGATAAATGATAAATGATGAAAATTGTGAAAATAAAGAATGAAAATTATGAACATTAAGAAGACAATGAAGATAATGTTGAAAATTATGAAAATGATGACAATGACGATGTCATGATGAAAATTATGAAAATGCTGAAAATATTGATGATAAAAATGATGAAATTATGAAAGATGAAAATGAGGTAAATGATGAAAATGATGAAAATGATGAAAATGATGTAAATTATGAACATTATGAAAATTATGGGAATTGTGGAAAGGATGATAATGGTGATGATAATGACAGATAAGATAATAATGAAATGGTGATATGATGATGATGGTGGTGGCGATGATGACCCTGATAATGATGATGACGATGATGACGATGATGATGATGATGATGATCCTGATGATGATGATCCTGATGATGACGATGATCCTGATGATGACGATGATCCTGATGATGATGACGATCCTGATGATGGTGATGATCCTGATGATGATAATGGTGATGATGGTGATGATGATGGTGATGATGATGATGATGATGGTGATGATAAGGGTGATAATAATGGTGATGATAATGGTGATGATAATGGTGATAATGATGGTGATTGATAATGGTGATAATGATGGTGATGATGGTGATGTTGGTGGTGATGATGATGATGATGAAAGCGAAGACCCTCTTTGGCCAGTTCTTTCACATTGGCGGCCCGTCTTGTTTCCCATCCTGCGGTGCCTCTACGAGCTGGGAATTAAGGAAAAGAAATAGGAAAGACAGCTTACGGTGGGCGAGAGTACGGCTCGGGTGCACAAGGTCGAAGGAGCCATTGCACTCTGATAGAGCTTTAATCCTTATGGCGCGGTTGATGATCGAAGCAACGGCGGGCCAAGACAGTTTATCCGATTTCCATGATACTTGGCTTAGGTTTGAATAAATGTTCGTTTTTTATTATTTGTGTGTGTCGTGTTTAGTGCCTGCAATAATAATAATTACAGAAGAACACTGTTTTGATGAAATGGCGCTAAAACACTGCAAGAGAAACGAAGAATTATAGATCTTGATAGCTTGCGGAGACAGAAATTCATGTATGCGAACAAATGGGGCTAGCAACAGAAGAAATGGATTAGAGTAGTCTGAACTGGTGGACAGCCCGTGTATTATGTAGTGAGGGGAGATGCCAAGCTTCTATTTTCCCCTCTTTTTCCTTTTAGTGATCTTGTTTATGTTCATTTTCCTCGTTTCCCCTTTTCTTGAAGACAAGAAAACGGCTCGGTGAATCAAGCGACATGACGTCACTCAGTCGAGCTCAAGTTGGATGGAAATATATTTGATCACTAATATAGCACATATTTACCTGTCATAATCATTTCCCACTATGAATAGAATTAGTATCTCTAAACTCTTCTGCGTATTACAAAAAGTCTCGCTGTTAGGCTTGTTTAAATTTTTCATAAAAGGATAGAACAAAAAACACGGATTTTTGTTTTCTAGTTTTTTCAAGCATTATTTGAGCGTTTTAGCTTACATTTGTTCTTTTGGATTCACGTGTGCTACAGACACAATGTAGCTTTTCTTTTTCCTGGGGAGTAAAGGAAGATGGGGAAGAGGGAGGGAGAAGGTGAGGGAGATGGGGAGAAGTGAGAGTATAGGATCTAGCGGAGACGGCAAATTTTTACTTTTAAAATCTTTAGACTTCTTTTTTAATTTTCACTTTTACGCCAAAATTTCCTCTTTGACCTTCCTTTTTACACCCCATTTTTATGATTCACAACACTTCTGGTATATATTTTCTTTTCAAGAGTTCTCTTTTCGACAAGAATTGTACTTTTGTGTATTTTTTTCACTCGCCTTTATTTGGTTACTAAAAAAAATGGCTGAGTTTAGGTGTAATAGTAAATTTCATTTATCTGCAGTCCCAAATTAATTTGATCCTTTATGATCTTAGAATCAAGGATATGCTACAGTACAACACTACATACTCCTTTTTAAGAAGATTTTTCATGATTATGTGCAAATCTGTGTATTCCAATTATTCTTTGCAAATATACACAAGGTTTACATACATATGCATAAATGCACATACGTTTACACATATATTCACATACACAAGTGCGCGCACGCACACACACACACACACACACACACACACACACACACACACACACACACACACACACACACACACACACACACACACACACACACACACACACACACACACACACACATACACGCACACAATAACAGTGACATTGAATGACAACGACAACTACAACGATAATGACAACGACAGCGGGGAAAACAACAACGAAAAAAGCAATGGCAATAACAACAATAACGACAACAAAATAACGCTAATAACAACAGTAATGATAACGATATAGTCAAAACGATAGTGACAACGACATTACCAATGACATAAGTTAGGTTAAGCAATTTAAAACAACACTCTTATGAGAGATATCGTCTTGTTTAGCATGTATTCCAAATACAGACAGAAGGTTCTAATCATTAAGCGTTAACTCCATCACAACCTAAAGCAATGAATTCTGTTTACTAAAAACTTTCGGATATGGCTTTATATAACGATTCTTTCACTACCTGAACCTTTAACTTAACCCATTGTTTCCCAACATTTTCTTCAGACGACCGCAATATGAACCTCATAATACAACCGTGACCCCCCTAATTGTATATATGTTGATATATATGACTAATTATTGACTAAAAAGTAGGGGACAAGTATAATAAATATATGTGTTAGAAAGGTAATGTAAGGTTATAAAAGGCAAAGTTAACATCATTTAATTCTATTATAGCAATATGAATTTGGAAGCTTGAAATGAATCAAAAACAACCATACAAAATGTCTTGGGGACCCCGGGGTTGTGAAACAGTGGTTTAACCTTTGACTTAACCTGCTCGATATTAACCTTTCCGGGAAATCCTTCGTTTTATTCTAATCTTTCTGACCTTAGTATTTCATTCAGCTTAGGGAACTCCCCTTCTATATCAAAAGAACAAACAAAAACGGGAACCACACACACCGCTCGAGGACAAATGTCCTATTGATCAGGTCAAAGGCTTCAAACAAATCGATAAAGGCTGGACTTGTAGATTGACTGTCGAGGCTTTGAAAAGTAAGATCTAGGACACTGGAAAGAAGAAGAACCTGGACGAAGAAAGGTCATGTCGACGGACTCTTTCGGGTTAGTAAGTAAATTTAGTATTTCGTCCGGCAATTGGCAATAACCAGCGCTTCTATTTTTGGGGGACAGCGTCGCGCCAGAGAGGTGCAGTCCTAAGGGAACAAAAGGAAACGTTTACGGAGGCTGGTTAAGTTAAGGAAGAATAATCAGGTTAAACGTGATCAGTATTTTTTCCTGGGTGGATATTAGTCTCCAAATATAGAGGAATGGTCAGCGACTCTGGTCCGTAGGGCTGTTGCTAAATACTCTTGAAATTTTGGATACATACATATATATATATATATATATATATATATATATATGTATATGTGTATATATATATATATATAACATATATGTGTGTATATATATATGTATACATATATATGTGTATATATGTATATATATGTGTACATATATATATGTGTATATATATATGTATATATATGTATATATATATATATATATATATATATATATATATATATATATATTGTCAATACACCACGTGTCAATTTCCTTTTTATTTTACTTTATTTATTTACTTATTTTTATTATCTATATATTTTTGCTGCCAGATGATTCTATTCATCTCCGTGGTAAGCTCTCGCTAACGATAGAGTTTTAGTCAATCTTATTTCCTGACTATTTCATGCAGCTTTGTGCATCCTCTTCAGTAGTGAAGGAGTTCCGTCTTAAGCAAGCGTTTTGTGAACATCACAAGCTTCCAAAAATGGGAAATGGAAGTATGTGTGTGTGTGTGTGTGTGTGTGTGTGTGTGTGTGTGTGTGTGTGTGTGTGTGTGTGTGTGTGTGTGTGTGTGTGTGTGTGTGTGTGTGTGTGAGAGTGTGAGAGTGTGAGTGATCCATAACTAGGTCGGATCAGGAAAAAATGTAATAATGATAAATAAATAGAAGAAAAGGAAAAATTATAGTGTAAATAAAAAAAAATGCATAAGTATAGTTATATAATAAGCAAACAGATAAAGGGTAAATAATAGTAAAGTGACAGATAACCAATAACAAAAATCAAGCAAATGATAAAAAACAAACAATAAAAAACAAATAAACAATGTGTGTGTGTGTGTGTGTGTGTGTGTGTGTGTGTGTGTGTGTGTGTGTGTGTGTGTGTGTGTGTGTGTGTGTGTGTGTGTGTGTGTGTGTGTGTGCGTGTGCGTGTGTGAGCGTGTGTGCGTGTGTGCGTGAGAAAGAGAGAGAGAGAGAGAGAGAGAGAGAGAGAGAGAGAGAGAGAGAGAGAGAGAGAGAGAGAGAGAGAGAGAGAGAGAGAGAGAGAGCTGAAATGTGCCTTCATACTTTTACATTTCCATATGGGTTTGTGGGTGTTTATATTCATTCATATGTTTCCTGTATAAATGAATATTTTCATGGATACCATAGAAAATATGAATCACCCATATCCTCGGGACAAGCAAAGACTGTGAAGAATTATGTAAATGTTCACACATTTAAGAAACGTATGTTTACCTCTTCAGGCTTTAATATCGTACTATTTCAACTTTACTGGAGTGAAATTAAATCAAACACTGAGTCCTCTCCAGTCCTTCTACTGCAAGTTACAAGGACCCATTTCGCATTACCTACAAATTATATCCAACAGACAATCCTAAGACGTAGACAACCATTCTACGATATTTACTACCTCAGTAACTCACTCTGCCATAGCTACAGAAGGGCCTACAACATCTACACAACACTCGCAAAGATCCCATCTCGACCTCTCACCTCAATTCACCATTTCCTAACCTAATCCAGTTTCCTTTCGCTGGACAACCACTGGACAGGAGTGGACATTCAGTGCTATTGGATAAACCCCTGACCAATAAATGAAGCCCATTGTCCAGGGACGTAGGGTAGACAGACCGGCGGGCCAATCAGGAGCTGAGGAATAAAAATGCAAGGGGGGGATTGACCAATAGGAGAAGGGGATACTGGACAGTGGACATCGATCGCCCGCGCGCCGGCAGGGGTCGCGAATGACGTCGCTTGCCCAAGGGTCTCCCCTTGCCGCCGCCCGCGGGGTGGGTGGATGGTGTAGGGGGGTTAGGTTGACCGAGCTCCCCTCACACGCACGCTCGTAGGCCTAACTCCCGACTCAGTCAGGCTCGACGCAGACCACTGAGACACCACGCTACTAACGACGCCTTCACCTCTCCCTTCTCTGTTGGATTCCCCTTGCGATCAACCACTACCTCTCCTCCTCCTCCTCCTTTTCCTCCTCCTTTTCCTCCTCCTTTTCCTCCTCCTTTTCCTCCTCCTTTTCCTCCTTTTCCTCCTCCTTTTCCTTCTTCTTTTCCTCCTCCTTTTCCTCCTCCTCCTTCTTTTCCTCCTCCTTTTCCTCCTCCTCCTCCTTTTCCTCCTCCTCCTTTTCCTCCTCCTCCTTTTCCTCCTCCTTTTCCTCCTCCTCCTCCTTTTCCTCCTCCTTTTCCTCCTCCTCCTTTTCCTCCTCCTTTTCCTCCTCCTCCTCCTTTTCCTCCTCCTCCTCCTCCTCCTTTTCCTCCTCCTTTTCCTCCTTTTCCTCCTCCTCCTCCTCCTCCTTTTCCTCCTCCTCCTTTTCCTCCTCCTTTTCCTCCTCCTCCTTTTCCTCCTCCCCCTCCTTTTCCTCCTCCTCCTCCTCCTCTCCCTCTTTCTCCTCCACTTCCATCTGCAGTTCCTTCTCCTTCCACTCTTCCTCCTCTTTCTCCTCCACTTTCTAATCTCCTTCTTCATCATTAGCCTCCTCTTCCTCCTCCTCTTTCATTTCCTTCTCCTCCTTGTCCCCTTCTCCTTCTCCTCCTTCATTTCCTTCTCCTCCTTGTCCCCTTCTCCTTCTCCTCCTTCATTTCTTTCTCCTCCTTCATTTCCTTCTCCTCCTTCATTTCCTTCTCCTCCTTCATTTCCTTCTCCTCCTTCATTTCCTTCTCCTCCTTGTCCCCTTTTCCTCCTTGTCCCCTTCTCCTTCTCCTCCTTCATTTCCTTCTCCTCCTCCTCATTTTCATTATCTTTTACCTCCTCCACTTCCTCTTTCATTTCCTCTTTCATTTCCTTCTCCTCATCATTTCCCTTTTCCTTCACCTCCTTCACATCTTCCTTAATTTCCTCCTCCATTTCCTTCTCTTTCTCCTCCACTTCCTCCACCACTTCCACCTCTTTCTTCTTTCTTCTCCTGTTTTATTTATTTTCTCTGGCCTCTGGTTTCTCTTTTTCTCTCTTCTCTTTTCTCTTTTCCTTCTTACTCCTCTTTATCTTCTTTCTCCCTCCACTTCTTCATCTCATCCTCCTTTTTCTCTTTATACTCTCTTCCTCCTTTTAACAACTCTTTTCCTTCCTCCTTTTCCTCCTCTTCCTTATCCTCTTTCCCCAAGCAATTCTCCGTCTATTGTTCCTCCTTCCATCGCTTCTTTTATTATTCTCCTCTTCCTCTTCTTCCTCCTCTTCCTCCTCTTCCTCCTCGTGTTTCTCCTACATTATTACCTCCTCCTCCCTCTCTTCCCACGCCTCCTCTTCCTCCTCTTCCTCCTCTTCCTCCTCCTCCTACTCCTCCTCGCTCTCCTCCCACGCCTCCTCTTCTTCCTCCTCCTCCTCCTACATCGACTCCTCCTACCATTCCTCCCAGAAATTCCGGGTTGCCTCACTACTCACTGACCCCGCGCTCAACCGTGTCCTTCCCCTCTTACTCCTCCTCTTCCTCCTCTTCCTCCTCCTCGTCCTCCTCCTCCTCCTCCTCCTCCTCCTCCTCCTCCTCCTCCTCTCCATGTTCCTTCTTATTTTCTTTTTTCTCTTTCTTCCCCTCCCTCTTCCCATTCTTATTTTCCTTCTTCATCTTTTTCTTCTTCTCCATCTTTCTTTCCTTCTCCATCTCTTTTATTCTTCTCCTTCTCCTCCTTCTCTTCCTTCTCTTTCTCCTCCTTTCCCTCATGATCCTTTTCTCCTTCTCCTTATTCTCTCTTTCGCCCTTCTTCTCCTCTTCCTCTTCTCCCACCTCCTCTTCTTTCTCCTCCTCCTTTTCTCCTTTTCCCACACTCTCCTGGAGCCTTAAACATCCTCAGACCTTATTCTTTGCCTCGGAGGGTGGACTGTGGTGGCGTATTGGGTGGAGTGCCCAATAAAGGCCCTAATCATCTTTGCAAGAGCGTATTGGCTCCAGTGACCGACAGTAATCGTAATGATAGCGGTTCGAATTCTCGGGAAAGAGTAATTGTTTCAGGTTAATTTTTTCCCTTTTGCGTTTGACCTCCAACGTCTTCGTCTTTTCCTCGTTTTCGGGTTCCGAGGATTGCGATGAGATTTGTGTGGACAAGAGGGTCGTAGGCCTATTGGCTAATGATGAATTGATCAATAAATTAAAGTCTCTTGATTCAAAAGAACTTTTATAACGATGCCGCAGGGAGTATTTACATGGTAATTGTGATCATGATGATGTTGATGGTGATTATGATGGTGATGTTAAAGGTGATGATGTCAACGGTGATTGTGATGTTAATGGTGAAGGTGGGGGTGGTGATGATGAGGATGATGATGTTGATGGTGATTATGATGGT
>NC_134783.1:16113939-16116439 GCF_046742065.1 Oratosquilla oratoria
TCCTCCCCCTTCCCCCTCCTCCCCATCTCCTCCCTCTCCCCCTCCCCCCAGCGGGTCAAGAGCTCAGTTCGACGTCTTCGATCTTTTAATTTTTATCCTCAGCTCTCTTCCTTCAACTTCTTAATCAAGTTCTGACTTGAAGCGAGGAGGACCTTGGCAGGTGGAAGGAAGGAGGAAGATAACAGAGGAAGAGGTGGGTATGGAGGAAGGAGAGTGGACGAGGAGAGGGAGAAGGGGGAAGAGGAAAATAAAGAGTGGGATAGAAATAAAGAGAATTGAAACCAGAGAGGCAGGAAATGGAAGGGAGAACAAGAAAGAGGAAAAAGTTGAACAGGAAAACAAGGGTGCTGGGGTCTCTCGACGAGGGAAAGAGGGAAGAAGGAAAGGAAAGGCAGGAAATGGCAGAAGGCATAGAAGAAGGAAAAAGATATATGGGGGGGAAACGTGTAAATATTTTCGTTTTATTAACTCACTCCTGGACTGAGCCTGAGGGTGTGGTATTGATTTTGGTCGGGGTTGTTTGTGTCTGGTGTGATTTAGCTTATTAACAGTATTACGGGAAAATGGCTCGATCAATTGACATGAAGCTTTTAGGAAAGTAGGTAATGGTTCTTTTATGATTTCATTAAAATTTGAGAATTGAGAGATGAAGGTGAATATCAAGGCCATTGAAAGTGTATAAAAAATATTTAGGAAAAAAAAAAAGTAATATTCTTAATACAATGACTATTGTTCCCTTGGTTTCTATTGTTATTGTTACCATCGATAATAAGTTCACTATTACTATTGTTAATAATTTCATGATTTTTGTAAAAGGCACTACATGCGATGATATATTCTACAATAGTTATTTTGGCTTTTGTTACTGAAGATAACATTACTAATAAGATCACTATTACTATCATTATTCATTTTATGATTATTGCAAAACGCACTTCAGGTGATGACAGATTCTATAATATCATTTTGGATGTCATTATACGATTTTATTCAAATAACGTGGAATTTCCCAGAGCTGGGTGCATTCCTTGGTGCGTTCCTAGGTGCGTTCCGCTTTAGTTTGGCCGCGGTTAGCGATCCCAGACTATTAAAGCAATATAGGTGCCGGTATAGTATGTGGCCTACCGGACTTTTATTTCGGTATGAACCTGTCTCTTAAGCCTTAATAGTTTGGGAGCGCTAATCGCGGCCAAAATAAAGGGGAACGCACCGAGGAACGCATAAAGGAACGCACCGAGTAACGCGCCCAGCATTGGAATATCCACTTATTAAGATTAAAACCAAGTATGATGTGGCATTTCTTGAGGTAATTTGAAAGTAGATAAGAATGATATTAAGAATTGTGAATATATGCAAAAATTGAAAAATAGTATTTGATATTTCTAATGTTAATTATCTAAACTACATAGTTTTTACTAATCTATTTTCTATATTTTTATCTAATTACATTTTGATTTCCTTATTCATTCTTTTGTTTATCAATTTATTTGCATATTAAATGAATAAATTATTAATTTGTATAATTATTTACTTTTGTATTCATTCATCTACAAAGGATTACAAAGGATTACAAAGGCGGAGCATGCCGACAGGAGACCTTTTAATCCATATCTAGGTCGGATGCGAAAAAAAAATCATATTAATAATAAAATAATAAATAAAAACTATGATAATGTAAATAACAAATAAAATAAATAAATGCATAGGTATAGTTAAATAATAAACAAACAGGTAAATAGTAAATAAAACAAATTGACATATAACTAATAATAAATGAAAATCAGACAGACAAATGATAACAAAACAAAAACAAATAATATAAGATAAATTATAATCATTACAGCATCTTACTTAGGTATTTATCTAAATGATTCTTAAAGCTTCGAACTGAACTACATTGCACTACCTGTACAGGAAGTTTATTCCATTCATTAACTACACGGTTGGCAAAGTTGTTTCTACCTACTTCCAAATTGAATCTATTTCCGGACAGTTTGAGACCATTGTTTCTTGTCTGATTCTCATTCAATGTAAAAATTTGGTCACTTTTGATGTTGTCAATTCCCTTTAGAATTTTAAAGACCTATATCAAGTTACCTCTGAGTCTACGCTTTTTTAGGGAAAACAGATTCATATGTTTTAGTCGATTTTCGTATGATTTATTTTTGATATTTGGAATCAGTTTTGTGGCTCGCCGTTGTACTTTTTCCAGTCTGTCAATGTCTTTAATGAGATTCGGTGACCATACGGAAACAGCATATTCCAAATATGGACGAACTAACGATTTATATAGCTTGTTAATGAGTGATGGACTTCTTCATTCGTTTATCTATTCATTTATTTGTTTAATCATTTATCTATTTATCTATCATATTAATAAATTATTTCTTTTTATTTCTTTTTATTCATTATTAGTTATTCAACAATTTACGCACACACACACACACACACACACACACACACACACACACACACACACACGCATATATATATATATATA
>NC_134783.1:16123939-16126439 GCF_046742065.1 Oratosquilla oratoria
TATACTCCACTCATCCCTATCTCCTGCCTTCTTCCTTCCTTGCTCAACAGACATTCCTATGGTCCTGTCTCACCACCCTGGTGCCGCTCCTAAGTCCCGTCTTTCTTTTGTGCTTTTACTTTCGTTTAGTACGTTTCTCACTTTCTACTTTCCTTTCATCACTGGCTTATGTATGATTGTCACAATTTTAGTCGGTAGGCCCCATGCCTACCGACTATTCAAGTCATAGACTTAGAATTTATATATTGTATGGTCAGGTTTCTACTTTTCGCTATATTTTCTGTATAGGGATATTGAAATGTTGAAAGTCTTTCTTGAATACCGGCTGCACTTGATTCTCTAAGGTACACCAAGGGACTCCCCTCGACAGCACTCAAATTAGGTCCTATGTCAGTTCTGTAGTGATGTCATGAATTCTTTAGTCCAATGATCTTTAACTTTATATCTAAGAACCTCCCCTAAGTGCGTGATCTTATAATCGTGAACCAATTGAATTTTCTCATCCTCTACCCTTTCTCCAATCAGATCCACCGTTACAAGTTAGCATGTTACATTGTTTACTCGGCAATCTCGAATCACTGCAAACTCACTTAGGTTACACCAGCAAAAGCAAAACACGTCCTACAGCAATAAAATTGGGTCCCCAGGCACTTATTTATAAACACAACGCTGAGAGCGAAGTTATACAATTCCTCTCCTTCTCTTCTTAGGCTGTGTTTATAAACTTCTTAACACACAAACTGCAACCCTCGCTTTCGAACTATTGTTTAACAGTCGATCCAGTAAAATAAAACTCTCACAATCTACCCGCCTTTCTACTTCACTTGTCTACCTATATCTACGAGCCTCTTACATTTCCCTTTTGCTCAGCTCCCCTTTCACCCTTTCTATCCATCTCATCCTTGGTCGTCCACTGAAGTTCACTTCACTTACTTCCATCTTCCACACCTCTTTTACCAATCTTTCATTACTTATTCTTTTCATGTGTGCAAACCATCCCAATAATCTTTCATCAGCTCTATCTCCTTTTCCAATCCCGCTCCCTCCTCATTTACTTGTTCCACACTCTATCCAACATAGTAACTCCTACCATACTTCTCGTCTATTCCATCTCAAACACATCTAAACATCTCTCTGCCTCCGTTAAGTTTCAAGTTTCTGCTCCATATAATGCCGTCGGCACAATCATCCCTTCATACAATCTCCTCTTTGTATCCATTCACAGTTGCCTATGTTCCATAACACTTTTCATTCCCCCAAAGCATTTACTTGCTTCTCTCAGTCTACAGTTTACCACCACCTCCACTCCTTTTCCTACCACATGTGACCGCAAATACCTAAAGCTATCCACTTCCTCCAACCTCTCTCCTTTTAGACTTACTTCCAACTCACTGCCACCGTCTGCCTTTGTAGATCTCATTACCTTATATATATATACATATATATATGTATATATATATATATGTATATATATATATATATAATACATGTATATATGCACATGTATATATGTACATGTATATATATATGTGTATATATATGTATATATATGTATATATACACATGTATATACATATACATATGTATACATATATGTATACATATGTATATATTATATATATATATATATATATATATATATATACATGTATATATGTACATGTATGTATATATGTACATGTATATATATATGTATATATTGTATATACAAGTATATATATACATATGTATACATATATATATATGTATACATTATATATATATATATATATATATAATGTGTATACATATATGCATATATATATATGTACATATATGTGTATATATACATGCATATATATATACATATGTATACATATATATATATGTATACATATGTATATATACATAAATATAATATATATAATATATATAATATATATAATATATAATTATATATATATGTACGTATGTATATGTATATATATATATGTATATGTAGATATGTGTACATATATGTATATGTGTATATGTATGTATATATGTATTATGTATGGAAACAAACACCTACATATACTGGAAGCACTTTTAATCAAAGAGCAAAATCCGAGTCTTTGCCCAATAGGCTAAGTCACTGTCACTTGATACGTGGTAGCGGAAGTTCGAGTTCTTAGCTTGACCAAGTATCAATTTCTGCATGGATGCCTCCTCGAGTTCATCGACGTTGATGGCTTTGATTTAGGGTGAATTGTGGTGATAAATGTAAATCTCTTCGCTGGGACCCATTCAGTGTTGCACACACACACACACACGCACACACACACACACACACACACACACACACACACACACACACACACACACACACACACACACACACACACACACACACACACACACATATATATATATATATGTATGTATATATATATGTATGTATATATATATGTATATATATATGTATGTGTATATATATATGTATGTATATATATATATGTATGTATATATATATGTATGTATA
>NC_134783.1:16131439-16133939 GCF_046742065.1 Oratosquilla oratoria
GATTCCTATTACTGATAAAAGCAAAGATTAATTCCAATCTTGGAAAAGTGGCGCACTTTATAATATTTATTCTGTTTAAGGACAGGTGATGGCAGGGGGAAGGGATCTTGCCTAAGCTGGAGTTTGTTGATGTGTGGAGTCTGACTCCCCACTCCCACTTCCCCCTTCGCCTCCTACTCCTACTCCCACTCCCACTCCCACTCCCACTCCCACTCCCACTCCCCCTCTCTTCCCTCTGACAAGACTTAATTGTTTGATTCTTCTTAGTAGGACAAGACTCGTTAAGTCGTTGGTTAGGGAATTGATAAACGGTGGTCGTATTCTTAAAAAAAAACTTTCCTTATATAAATATTATATAAATCCTTGGAAGTGAAAGATTTATATAAGGAAAGATTTTCTTAAGAATACTACTGTAAGAATTTTATGGTGGAATTCTTAAAAAATTCTTTCCTTATATAATATTGTATAAATCCTTGGAAGGGAAAGATTTATATAAGGAAAGATTTTTTTAAGAATACCATCGTAAGAATCTTACGGTGGTATTCTTAGAAAAATTCTTTCCTTATATAAGTCTTTCCCTTCCAAGGATTTATATAAAATTATATAAGGAAAGAATTTGTTTGAGAATACCACCGAAAGTCGACAGCGGGAAGTCCAGATACCAAAGATTTCTTCAAGATGATTATGAGGGATTCCCTCAGCTGAATAAAATCGCCTGGCGGCAGCTAGAATGAAGATAATCGAGTAAATCTGGATTCAAGCCTCTTACTAAAATAGGGCTTCTCAATATCTGAATTAAATCACGTGGTGGCAACTACAATACACATATAAATCAAACCTAGATTTCAAAATCGCTGGACTCGTTGTAGGATTTGGCGTGGTATGAATTTTTCCACGTTTGGGAGGAGGGTAGCCGCTACAGGTCACTACATAGATCTTGTCACCGTTGATTCGTTCCATCACCACTATAGAAATAGAAATATAACCATAACCTCCATCGTTTAACCTTACCATGACTAAAACGATTTGGGAAGATTTACAAGACTACCATGAAGACCTTATCTACCGTAAAATTTAACACACTTAGCGTCCTGAGATTACACATGAAATGAAAACTAAACCACTAACTTGATGAACATTCCATTGAACATGAACAGAGAACAACAACGATGAACAATTTTATGACGTCACCGTGATCATTGAACACCATAAAACGGTCACAGGTCAGTTGCGTTGTGGTTCCATACTCCCACTTTCTCCCTCAACCTTCTTCTTCCCTAACACCAAATCCCAAAACACCAAAGGTACCACAACAAATCGCTTCCAATAGGTCCCCCATCATCCCCCATCATCCTCTCCCACCCCCATCACACCCAGTAACCTCACCCATACTTTATTCCCCCCCCCCACACACACGCCTCCCCCTCCTCTCTCCCACCCCCGCTGGCCTCTCAGCCCAGTGCGACCATCACCCACACTATATCAGGACAAAAAGGAATTTTTAATTTCTTTTAATTTCGTTCACCCATCACAAACAAATGCTCTAGATTCCTAAATAAAAATTTAAATAGAAACATTCACAGTGAATACTGAGTGTTTATTTCTAGCATCTTACATACTTAATATTCCTAGGTTATTACCTGAACTGCGCATTCTTGAATAAAGGAAAACCGTACGAAACATTTCGAAACAAGGCGAAAGTTACTGAAACAGAATGTTTGGTGGCTACGTTCTTCATCCACCTGGACGTTAGATTCTGCCCCCTTCCCCTTCCAAACCCTCCCATCACCGTCCCAATTCTCCCCCCCCCCACACACCCCCGTTCCCCCCTTCTCCCTGTTCTCCACCCACGCAGTCCCTCTTCTATCGGCAAGGCAAAGCTCTCATACATTATTCCTTTTTATCAAGGATTATGCTCTACTTCTTCTTTTCCATACTTCCATCTTCTACTACTTTTCCACCTAATATATTTCCGTCCTTATCAAAGATTTGATATGCCTTATTTCTTCTTCTTTTACTTATTTCCTTCTTCTGTTTTTCTAACTTACTTATGTTCATATATATCTTTCTAAATTCTTTCTATTCTATTTAACTTTTAAGTTTTTATTTCCTTGCGTTTATTCATTAAAATATACGTTGCCAATTATGTCTCCGTGAAGATTTTTTTTTAGTTTTCTGCCTGCTTAGGTATTATGATTTATTTATAAACCCACTGTGTCTTTTAGTTTATAATATGTTAATATTGTTTATCGCTTGTTATAATTACACTATGTATTTGTTAATTCGTTTGCTTGTTACCTGATGACTTCTCTATTTATAAGAGGTGGTTAAGACTACCTGTTAAAGAATTAGATACATTTTCTGTGAAGCTAGGAAAAAGAAATTGAAAAAAAGAAAAAAAAGTCTTAACTGAATTTGACTTTCCTCAACATGCGTCAACCATGTCACAATGTCTCAACAAAAATAGTTATTTTTTTCTTCTTCTGTGACACTTTCCTAT
>NC_134783.1:16141439-16148939 GCF_046742065.1 Oratosquilla oratoria
CCGAACTTTCTTAAGCATATCTAATGGATCTTTTGTGTTCGAATAATCTAGTGTTCAGGTGCCTGCCAGTTTGACCACGGCAGATTAGATCAGTGCTACTAAAAGTGGTGGTCCGCGAACCAGTGCCGGTATGCGAGCTATCAGCTACCGGTACGCGGCCAGAGCCTAGGCAATGCTAAGAAATCATTTGAGGAATTGGAAGAATCCTGTCAAGAGTATTTGAGCTACGAAACGAGGTTTTTGTGTTTCTTCTGGAAACAAAGGTCACAATTGTTCACAGATGTGGATTGGCTAGACAAGCTTGCATATTTGGCTGATATCTTTGCCATCTTTAATGATCTCGACACCTCCCTACCGTGTTACGCCTCAGATTGGTTCGAGTCCATAGCTTGACTACGTATCAGTTTCTGTATATGCTTTCATCGAGCTCGTCAGTCTCGACCGTCATGGCATGGAATTGAAATGAATATTAATGTGGTTGAAAAGATGGAGATCTATGTACTGGGGATCATTCACTGTGTATAGAATACTTTCCCACGTGTACATACTACCAATTACACTATCATGGCGGTGGTGGGTTGAACACACACACACACACACACACACACACACACACACACACACACACACACACACACACACACACACACACACACACACACACACACACACACAAACACACATATATATATATATACATATTGTGTGTGTGTGTGTGTGTGTAAAAAAAATGAGCCTAAGATGAAGTATATGATAGATTTTGAAGATGTCACTGTGGACTCAATTCTCTTTGCAATCCATTTCGCTGGATCACCTTCAGCCGATGCCTGCCGCTACTCCTTATTGAGTATGCTACGCTGAATTGTTTCTGCTACATAAAAATCTGCTGAAATGCCTATGCTCTGAATATATTAGTGAAGACGTAAAACACTTAGGGAGTCATAGGAATATGCTTATATATGTATTTAATCAGACATCCATGATGATACGTGTCAAAGTCTTGCTTGAAATAAAGCGCTTAACGGGCGGTCATGAGGTCGAAAAAAAAAAAAGACACAAGACTACCTGTGCACACCCTTCAGGTTCTGTCAATAACAAAGAAATAAAAATAAATAACATTAATCAATTAATCCGCTTTTACTCCCTACCAGCCCTCGTAAGTCTCCTCTCTACTCCCCCTTACCCTGCCCTCCCCCTCTCCCTGTCCTCCCCCTCCCCCTGTCCTCCCCCTCCCCCTCTCCCTCCCGCCGTGCCTTCTCTCATCTCATCCTCTCCCCCTCCCAACACATCCACCCACGCCAAATGAGCCAAAGAGGGGGGAATTATTAAAGAAGGGGCAACTTTTTTCCTCTCCCGTGCCTGTGAGCTTGCCATCTCCTCACCACCTCCCACCTCTTCTGTCAGAAACCTCCAGACCTTAGCAAGAGGACCATAAACAGCAGAAAAGAACAAAGAAGTCGAGAAGACGTAGAAAACGGGGTTACGTTAACCATGTTCGCGGATGATATGGGATTAAAAATGTAAGCACGTGAACTCGAAGTTTGAGGCGGTATGACCATAGCGTAGATGCTGGGTACTGGATGGCCTCCTCTCCACCTGGCAGTATTTTTTATGTAATACGAGAACTGAGAGTGAGGGGAGATGGGGTAGGACTGGGGGGAGGCTGGGAGGGAGCGATGTAGGGAAGGATGGGGAGGGGAAAGGGGGGGGGATAAGGGGGATATAGGGAAAAGAAGATGAGGAAAAAGGGGGAGAGGAAGACAGGGTAGCTGATCCCAAGGGACTGTTGGAAAGATAGGGGAAGGGATATACAAGTCTAGGAAGGAGAAAGGACAAGGAGAAAGGACAAGGAGAAAGGAAAGGGGAATAAAAGGGGGAATTAAGGATTTTTAGATGTAAAATGGAGGTGGCTTGGTGGCAAGGATGAAGGAGATTTAATAAGATAAAGACGAGAAAGTAAACGGATACATTTGGAAGCAGAAGAAGAATAGGAGGAGAAAGTGGAGGAACGAAGGGAGGGAAGGCAAGGGATAGGTGAGGGTGGAGGAGGGAAAGTGGAAGAGAAGAGTAGGAATAGGAGGAGGAGGAGGAACAGGAGGAAGAGTGGGAGGAGGCAGGGGGAAGAGGAGGTGGCAGAAGAGACGAGGGAAGTGGGAGGAGAAAGAGAAGGAGGAAGTAGAAGAAAAAATTAATAATGAGATGAAGTATAGAAAACACTGGAAGATGAACAGGAAATAAGAATTTTGACAAATTAACAAGAAGATAAAGAAGAAGAAAAAGAAGGAGAAGAAGAGGAAGAAGAAGAAAAGCAAATTGTGGAGTAATAAAAAAGGAAGGCGAAATCGATTATATATATATATATATATTTATATATATATATATATATATATATATTTATATATATATATATTTATATATATATATATTTATATATTATATATATATATTATATATAATTTATATATATCTATATTTATATATATATATATATTTGTATATATATATTTATATATATATATTTATATATATATATTATATATATATATATATTTATATATATATATATATTTATATATATATATATATTTGTATATATATATATATATAATATATATATACTTTTTTTCTTCAATTTATCCTCACAAGGTCTATTTCATCGCAATGGAAGTAATGTCATATATGTTTCCTTATGAGTTTCCTTCTGTCGTCTTCGGACAAGATCCCCACTCGTGACAACAAGTCCGCAGAGGTCGAGGGCTTAGAGTGGCCGGCTCGTCCCTTGAAATTCCTGGGTTTAGTGTCCGAGGCGATGTATTTCCTTATCGGAGAAGAATCTATTTCATTTTTCACCCTTGAATGTTTGGTTTCCTGCTATCAGACGACGACGATGAAGGCGACGTGTGTCTCTCTCTCTCTCTCTCTCTCTCTCTCTCTCTCTCTCTCTCTCTCTCTCTCTCTCTCTCTCTCTCTCTCTCTCTCTCTCTCTCTCTTTCTCTTTCTCCTTTTCTTTCTCTTGACCTTTCTCTCCCTCTCTTTCTCTTTTTCCCTATTTTCCACTTTTCTATCTCTTGGCCTTTCTTTCTCTCTTTCTCTCTTTCTCTTAGTCTTTCTTTCCCTCTCTCTATTTCTCTTTTTCTCTATTTTCTCTCTTTTTTCTCTATTTTTCTCCCTTTATTTCCTTTCTTTTTTCTTTCTCTTTTTCTCCTTTCTTTCTTTTTCTCTCTTCCTTTCTGTCTTTCTCTCCTTTTTTCTTTCTCTTTCTCCTTTTCTCTTTCTTTTTCCTCCTCTTTTTCTCTTTCTCCCTTTCTCTTTCTCTCATTCTGTCTGTGTCTGTCTGTCTGTCTGTGTCTGTCTGTCTGTCTGTCTGTGTCTCTGTCTGTCTGTCTGTCTGTCTGTCTGTCTGTCTGTCTGTCTGTCTGTCTGTCTGTCTGTCTGTCTGTCTGTCAGTGTGTCTGTCATTCTCTCTCTCTGTCTGTCAGTCAGTCTGTCTGTCCTGTCTGTCTGTCTGTCTGTCTGTCTCTCCTCTCTCTCTCTCAGCTCTCTCTCTCTCTCTCTCTCACTCTCTCTCTCCTTTCTCTCTCTCTCTCTCCCTCTCTCTCTCTCTCTCTCTCTCTCTCTTTCTCTCTTTCTCTTTCTCCATTTCTGTCTCTTGACCTTTCTCTCCCTCTCTTTCTCTTTTTCCCTATTTTCCACTTTTCTATCTCTTGGCCTTTCTTTCTCTTTCTCTCTTTCTCTTTTTCTCTATTTTTTCTCTCTTTTTTCTCTCTTATTTTTCTCCCTTTATTTCCTTTCTTTTTTCTTTCTCTTTTTCTCCTTTCTTTCTTTTTCTCTTCCTTTCTGTCTTTCTCTTTCTTTTTCCTCCGCTCTCTCTCTTTTTCTCTTCTCCCTTTCTCTTTATCTCATTCTGTCTGTCTGTCTGTCTGTCTGTCTGTCTGTCTGTCTGTCTGTCTGTCTCTCTCTCTCTCTCTCTCTCTCTCTCTCTCTCTCTCTCTCTTTCTCTTTCTCTCTCTTTGCTCAACGACTATGCGTAATGTCATTATGTCAGGATCAGAACAACCATTAAATTATCCCGTGCGAGGCACTTATGCCCCTCTGGTTCGGAGGTGGAAGAAGAGGTTGGGGGAGGGAGGGAGGGAAGAGGAGACACGAGGAAGAAGAAGAAGCAACTGGTTGGAGGAAGAGGAATGGGAGGGGGGGCAGGACGAAAGAGCGGATGCTGCTTTACAGGTTGGAGAAGAGGAGGGGGGTTATGAGGAGAGGAGGAAGGAGGGGAGGAGGAAGGAGGAGAGGAGGAGAGGAGGAGAAGAGGAGAAGAGGAGGAGGAGAGGAGGAGAGGAGGAGGAGAGGAGGAGAGGAGAGGAGGAGAGGAGGAGAGGAGGAGAGGAGAGGAGGAGAGAAGGAGGGGAGGAGAGGAGGAGAGGGGGGCTGAAGGAAAGAGGGAGAGGAGAAAAAGAGAGGAAGAGAGTAGGAGAGGAGAAAAAGAGAGGAAGAGAGGAGAGGAGGAGGGGAGGAAGGGAGGAGCAGAAGAGAGGAGGGGAGAGGGAGAGTGGGACTGAAGGAGAGAGGGAGAAGAGGAGAAAAAGAGAGGAAGAGAGGATGAAAAGAGAGGGAGGAGAGGAGGAGAAGAGGAGGGGAGGAGGGAGGGGGGAGGATAGGAGGGGAGAAGGAGAGTGGGACTGAAGGAGAGAGGAAGAGGAGAAAAAGAGAGGAAAAGAGGAGGAGAGGAGAGGGGGAGGAGAGAAGTGAAGAGGAGAAAAAGAGAAGAGGGGAGGAGGAGAGGAGGGGAGAAGGAGAGGAGGGGAGAAGGAGAGGAGGGGAGAAGGAGAGTGGGACTGAAGGAGAGAGGGAGAGGAGGAGAAAAAGAGAGGAAGAGAGGATAAGAGGAGAGGGGGAGGAGAGGAGGAGAGGAGAAGAGGAGAGGAGAAGATGAGGGGAGGAGGGGAGGAGGGGAAGAGGGAAGGAGGGGAGGAGGAGAGAAGGGGAGAAGGAGAGAAGGGGAGAAGGAGCGTAGGACTGAAGGAGAGTGGGACTGAAGGAGAGAGGGAGAGGAGGAGAAAAAGAGAGGATGAGAGGAGAGGGGGAGGAGAGGAAGATAGGAAGAGAGGAGGAGAGGAGAGGAGGAGAGGGGGACTGAAGGAAAGATGAAGAGGAGGAGAAAAAGAGAGGATGAGAGTAAGAGAGGAGGAGAGGAAGAGAGGAGGAGAGGAGAAGAGGAGAGGAGAAGAGAAGAAGAAGAGAGGAGAAGAGGAAGCGAGGAGAAGAGGAAAAGAGGAAGATAGGAAGACAGGAAGAGAGGAAGAGAGGAGAGGAAGAGAGGAGAGGAAGAGAGGAAGAGAGGAAGAGAGGAAGAGAGGAAGAGATGAGGAGATGAGGAGATGAGGAGAAGAGGAGAAGAGGAGAAGAGGAGAAGAGGAGAAGAGAAGGCGAGGAGGAGAGGAGGAGAGTGGGACTGAAGAAGAGAGGAAGAGAAGAAGAGAAAAAGAGAGGAAGAGAGTAGGAGAGGGGAGTAGGAGAGGAGAAGAGGAGAGGAGGAGAGGAGGAGAGAGCGAGAGGAGGGGAGGAGGAGAGAAGAAGAGTGGGAGTGAAGGAGAGAGGGAGAGGAGGAAAAGAAGAGAAGAAGGAAGGAGGCGAGTAGGAGAGGAGGAGAAAGGGAGATGAGGAGTGTAGATAATGGGAGTAGAGGAGAGGAGGAAAGGAGAATTGGAAAGAGGAAGGTCGTAAAGAGGAAGAGAGGAGAAGGGGATGAAGAGGGGTAAGGAGAGAGAATGGAATGGGAAAAGAGGAATAGTAGAAAGAGAGAGAAGTAGAGAGTACGAGTATGAAACGTACGAAAAAATGAGGAAAGAGAAGGGAATTTTTTTTTAGAAGAAAGAGAAAAGAAGAGGAGGAAAGAAGAGAGGAAGAAGGGAGGAGGAGGTAGGGAGGAGGAGTTGGGAGTAAGATGACATTAGAATAGAAATATTATATATTTGTTTAAGTTAGAATTCTAGAACTCAAAATGAGCTAAGCAATATTCTTATATCTATTTTTTTTGTTGATTATCTAGTTGATTGATATTTTTTTTTAGTTTATTTGTTTATCTATTTATCGATCTATTTACTGGGAGGAGGATCCTAATAATTTCTTATTGTCATCATCTAACATTACGATTTTTAATAATTAATTGTTTTACATTTTACTCTTATCTTCTTTCACTGTGTTCTTTTCTTCCTCTTCCTCTGCATCTTCCTCCTCCTCATCCTCTTCAGCTTCCTCCTCCTCTTCTTTTTTATTTATTCCTTTTCTTTATGTTGAAGATACCACCTCACTTCTTTCTCTCTCCCTTCTTTATCCTCCCCCACTCCTCACCCACTCCCTCCAATCAGTGTCACAGCATGGGGTGCAAAAGAGACCCCATCATCCCCCTCTCTTTCTCCCTCTCTTTCTCCCTCTCTTTCTCCCTCTCTCCCTCTCTTTCTCCTACCCCCTTTGCCTAACCCCTCTCTTTCCCTCCCCTCCACTCTTTCTCTTCCTATCCCTCCCCTTCCCTCTTATTTCCCTTCCCACTCACCTCTCCTTCCCCCTCCTTTCCTCCTCCACCACCTCCTCTCCTTCTCCACCACCTCCTCTCCTCCTCCACCACCTCCTCCTCCTCCCCCTCCTCTCCTCCTCCACCACCTCCTCTCCTTCTCCACCTTATCCCTCTCTTCCTCTCTCTCTCCCTCTCCCTCCCCCTCTCTTTCTCCCCTCCCCCTCTCTCTCTCCCCTCCCCCTCTCTCTCTCCCTCTCCCTCTCTCTCCTCCCTCTCCCCTCTCCCTCTCCCCCTCTCTCTCTCCCTCTCCCTCTCCCTCTCCCCCTCTCTCCCTCTCCCTCTCTCCCCTCACCTCTCTCCCTCTCCCCCCTCTCTCTCTCCCCCTCTCTCTCCCTCCCCACTTCCCTCTCCTCCCCCCTCTCTTCCTCTCCTCTCCCCCCTCTCTCCCTCTGTCCTCTCCCTCTACCACCTCTCTCTCTCTCCCTCCCCCCTCTCTTTCCCTCTCCCCCTCTATCTCCCTCTCCCCCTCCCCCCTCTAGCCCTCCCCCCTCTCTCCCCCTCTCTCCCCCCTCTCCCCCCCTCTCTCTCCCCCCTCTCTCTCTCCACCCCTCTCTCTCTCCCCCCCTCTCTCTCTCTCTCTCCCCCTCTCTCCCTCTCTCTCCCCCCTCTCTCTCTCTCTCTCCCTCTCCCTCTGCCTCTCCCTCTCCCTCTCTCTCTCTCTCTCTCTCTCTCTCTCTCTCTCTCTCTCTCTCTCTCTCTCTCCCTCCCTTCCCCCTTTCTCCTTCCCCTCTCCCTTACCCTCTCCTTCTCATTTCCCCTCCACCTCCCACCCTCCCTCCTTCTCTCCCTCCCTCCTTCTCTCCCTCTTCCTCCTCCTCCTCCGCCTATTCCTCTATTCTATTTTTTCAAGGTACCTATTCTAATTCCGTAGACAGCGAATTATCTAAGAAACTAAATAGCAAGGTAACTTAGCAACGAAGGAACTAAGT
>NC_134783.1:16158939-16208939 GCF_046742065.1 Oratosquilla oratoria
ACACACACACACACACACACACACACACACACACACACACACACACACGCGCACTTTTTACCTCCTCTTCTTTCTTCTCCCCTCTTACATCGTCCCTTCCATATCCCCCATCTATCCGCGTAATCTTCCTGACCATCTTCCTCCTCCATCTATCTCCAGCCGGCTTAGCACCTCTCTGAAGATTTTTTTTCTTTTTCTTCTTTTATGGTCATTCTTATTTCGGTTCTACGCTCTCACGGACATCATGCCAATTCTCCCTCCAATGTTACAATGGCTTCAACGTACTTTTTCTGTTTCACTGAGCTATGGTAATTGAATCTATTTTCTTCTTAAAAATATTGTGTGATCTGTAATGCTGAGAGTGTATATATATATATACAGTATATATATATATATATATATATATATATTATATAATATACATAGTAATGTATTCATTTATAAGTATATACACACTTGCATACATGCATATATTCATACATAAATACATACATACATGTATAAATGCGTAATACCTACCTACATATACATGTATAAATGCATACATACATGCGTATATGAATACATACATGCATAATTGTATACATACATGCATAAATGCATACATACATGCATAAATTCATACATACATGCATACATACATACATGCATACATACATGTATTCATGCTTATATGCATACACAGATGCTTACATAGACACATACCTACATATTACCATCTTGACCATCCAAATGTTTACTTATACTCTTTTCTCTTATTTTTCTCCTCTCTTCTCATCTTCCTGCTCCAGTGCAAACCTCTTTTAATCATCCTGGTTTTCATATATCCAAAACTTCTCTTCTTATTGTTTTATTTCTTTTTTTATATGGAGTTTCTTTAAGAAATTTTGATTCCTCCGCGACAGAAAGAACCCTTCTGTTCCTCGAAATTTTATAATTCCTCCTCCTCCTCCTCTCGTCCTCCCCACTCACCACCTCCTCCACCTCCTCCTCCTCCTCCTCCTCCTCCTACTTCTCCTCCTCGAACACCTCCTCCTTCTCCTCCTCTTCCTTCTTTTTTTGCTCCGCTAGTTCCATCACTTTCACTATAAACTCCATCTAATCCTTAAACCCCATATCCAGAAGACTTAGGATCATAATATTCTACAACCCCGCCACGTGCTGACCACTTCAGTTCTCCCCACCAATGCCCGAGCCATTACAACCTCCACCATAACTACTGCCCAATAGCAACAATCAGTATTCGCAATATCGACCCAGCTTTGGCTACCGTCACTACCAACGCCTTAATAACCGATCTCACTACACCAACCACTACACCCTCCCTCCCACCCACAACCTCCTCCCTGTCTGTGTCCACTCCCAACATTACACATCCACCTTTAAAACCTCGGCGGATCTCCCCTCCTCCCCCTCCAGGCTTCCTGTCCTCCTTTCCCCCCTCCACCCTCCTCTTTTAGCCTCTCCTGCAGGTAGCTGGGTGTGGGTGGGTGCGCGGGTGTAAGATGTCCACGAGCGGATTAGCGATCGGCTTCTTCAGTGGGACCGCTGTGACCAAGAGATCCTCAAAAACTTAAATATTCATGACAGAGGAACAGCTATCGGGAGCTGGAGGCCTCCTTCAGCCAAAACCGCCGAACGATGAGCCTCTCCTTCTCATCATCTTTTTTTTTTTTCTTTTCTTTTTTCTTCCTCGGTCGTTGGTGTACAGTAGACCTTCTTTCATGTTTTGTAGGTTCCTCTCAATAGGGTCATCAAGTTCATGACCACATGTGTTCCGTTGTAGAAATGCATACATGTAGTGGGTCCGAAAAGACCCCTGGCAGCGTATATACATACATACATACACACATACATACATACATACATACATACATACATACATACATACATACATACATATATACATACATACATACATAATATAATTTTTATATGTATATATGTATGTACACACACACACACACACACACACACACACACACACACACACACACACATACACACACACGCATATCCACATTAAGTATGTTAGAAAATTAGCGAAGAGGAGGCAGGACCCACCGATCGTTTCTTCTTTTCCTATATTCAACAATTAGATAGATACAATTTGGTAAATACACGCACACACACAAACACACAATCGTATCTATATGTATATACAGTATATGCTTGTATATATATGTATATATATTTGAATGGAGATTGGTCTTTTAGCATAAAAGAGTGATGCGTAGTTCTGGTCCGTAAGGGTGTACTATGTCCGTGATATATTGAATAATTAAAGGTTAACAGCATATATTCTATATACGTTGGTGGGTGAAGGAGTGGAATGGAGGAAACAGTATTGATATAAATGAACATAGTGATGAAGACCTTGTAGACGATGTTGGTGATAAGTATTAGTAAAAGACGTCAAGGATAGGAGGTGAGTGTTGGAGATTTGCTGAAGAGTGCTGGGGACACCGGAGGAGGTCAGGAGAACTGATGGAGGACGCAAGTTCGCGCATGCGCACTAATGGTCCAGTAGCAAAGGCTCGTTATCTGTCACATCTGGAAGCTTCAAAGAATTTTTAACGGATCCTCCTCCATCGGTCACTTTTTGGGCATTAGTGGTCGTTTTAGGCTTTTCTGTGGGACTGGAGGCAACAGGCGGGGGAGGAGAGGGAGGAGGAGAGGGAGGAGGGAGGAAGAGTAGGCCAGAAGGAAGTGGGATTGGGTGAGTAGGAGCCATGGATTCCTCATAGCAAATGATCGAGATTGGGAATTTTATCATTCAGGAGTTCTTAATAGATATTTTGGGATTTTTGGTTTAGTGTTTGATGATTCTTTTTTTAATCGTAATTTTAAATGACGGTCACTTGGTGTCCTCTCCCCCTTAATAGGGGGGTGGCCAAATCCACATAGAAGGGGTTTTGGTGAGTAAATTTGGGGGTTAATCTATAAATACAATTAATAGGTTCATAGGTGGGAGGAACGTATGTTCGTATTATGGATGTGTGTAATTATGTGTACATTTACGTATGTATGTATGTATTTATGCATGTATGTATGCATATCGGCAGCTTTGTATCTTAGAATGTATTTATATACCTTTTTATCTTTGCATATCTGCATGTAATGTATGTGTCTATGTAATGTACTGTATGCATTATCTGTAAATATGCATGTGCATCTATATGGATGTGCATGTATTTGTATACATGTGTAAATAGATATAAATATATGTATAAATGTATGTATGTATGTATGTATGTATGTATATATGAACGTATGTATATGTATATATATGTATGCATGTGTATATATGTATATGTATGCACGGTATGCATTATCTATGAATATGTATGTCCATCTATATGGATGTGTATGTATTTGTATATATGTGGAAATATGAATGTATATATAAATGTATGTAATGTATGTATGTATGAACGTATGTATACATATATGTATATATACATATATATATATATATATATATATATATACATGCATGTATATTTTTGAGTCTACGTACATGAAGTTGTAGAGTTGGTACGGTAGATTAGAAGAGTATACGATGATGGGTGGCACACTGTCACAAGCAAACACAAGAAATCTATACACTATCAAACACAAAAACAAAGACCAATTCTTTGCTTAAGACAAATTACACATCACAAAAACTACTATGCTCTCTCAACATACCCCGAAAACATCTCCTAATCTACTTTAAATGTGTTGGGGGAAGAGGAAGAGGGGAGAGGGGAAGAAGGGGGAAAGGGGGGAGGTGGGGGTGTTCCAGGACCTTTGCAAGGTCTCAATAACCCCCGACAGCGGCTTCCAGGTAACGACTTAATGGAAACTCATGCCTGGCTTCCTTCAATTTCCTTCGCTAATCTGCCTCTATCCTCAAAAGCTCTCCGGACACATGACGGAGAGTCCGCGCGTGGATTGATGGCTGGAAAGGAGGGATTTGCACCCCGGTCACGGCTGTCTCTCCTTCGCAAATAAGATCTGCGGGCTTACCCAGTGTTTACATGTGTTTTACATACCGTACTTATGTACATGCATATGTAAACGCACACACATACGCGTATTCGTACATATATGTATAAACACGTGCACACACACACACACACACACACACACACACACACACACACACACACACACACACACACACACACACACACACACACACACACACAAGCATGCGTATGTAAATACGTACTAAACTCTATATGTAAATATGTTGTCACGGCTGTGTACAGTAGACCCACAGACATGTGTATTACACACTGTATATATATATACATATATATATATATATATATATATATATATATATATGAACATACAGTAAGTACATGCATACATACATAAATACATAGTATACTGTATACATACATATATATATATATAATATATATATATATATATATATAATATGTATATATGTATATATACATATATATATGTATATAGATATAATATGTATATATATATATATCTATATATATGTATATATATATATATATGTATATATATATATATATATACATAATACACGGGCAGGAGATTTTCTCATATACTTCATTGAAAATGATGGCTAATTGTGCATTTATTATTTTCTTAAATGCATTTATCTTATGTCTTACTATGGAGCTATGTTCCTTTGAAAGGAGACTTATGATTTGCTGTAGGTGGTAATGCTATATCGCGATTTCAGGTTCAAGGCCCTTCTTCAGTAGCTCTTAGGAATATTCTATCTAGTCAAAATAAGAATTATTCCGGTGTTATATTTGATTATGATACTTTATAGACTTTAAGTTTCTGTGATTGAAGAGGAAGTGCAGAAACTTAAGAGGTACTGAAGAAGAGTCTTGAACCCGAACTCGCGATAAAGCAAACAAGATCACCTACATTGAAGTTATAATCCTCCTTTCCTTAGTAAGACATATGGATAATACATCTAAGCAAGTAATATATGCACAATTAGCCATCACTTTCAAAGTGTGTATATGTATATATATATATATATATATATATATATATATATATACATACTGTATATACATTGAGTGTATTTGGGTTTTATGCTCACACTGTCCTGTTTATATTTGAGATTAATGCTCATTAATGTGTGTATGCATGCATTTGGTTGCAGGCATGGATGTGTACGTGCGTGCGTGTATACATGTGTATGTGTGTGTGTGTGTGTGTGTGTGTGTGTGTGTGTGTGTGTGTGTGTGTGTGTGTGTGTGTGTCTATGTTTATCTGCCCATCTCTGTCTGCTTGTTCGTTTGTCTATGCATCTTTTCTTTAAAGGTATCAACCCATTTCTCCATATGTTTCCCATTTTCCTCCTCCTCCTCCTCCTCGTACTCCTCCCCTTCCTCCTCCTTCTCGTACTCCTCCCGCTCCTCGTGATGGGCATAATGTCCCCTCTTTTCAGGCCCAAATACATTTGGCCTTTTTAGCTGTTTTATGGCCATAAACCTCTATTCTTTCCCCTCACCCCTGCCATCAACCCCATATACTTTACCCTGTCTTTCCTATTCTGCTTACCCACTAACCCTTCTTACCTATTCCCTAACTCTTTATTTACCCTTATCCTCCTCTCTTTTTTAACCCATTTTCTCGTTATTTTACTCTTTATGCTCTTTTAATAGATTGTTTTTTTTCTGACAACTCTCTACTCTGAATTAGTAGCCATGATGCCATTCTTAAGTATAGAAACGCTGGTTTTTTGTTGATAATGTCCTTTCTACTTTATCCTGTTCTAAACTCCGTCATCTAAGTCCTTTCTTATTCATCTCTTCTACCAAGATTCTTTTTCATCTTTTTTATAATTCACCTTTTATTCTTTTTCTTCCCATTTTCTTTCCTCGTTTATTCCTTGTCTTTATACAATAAATTTCATTCTTATCTTTTAATCCATTTCAGTAAAACTTGTGCTCTCTTCTCTATTACCTGTACTCTCTTTCCCTTTCTACCTCCTTCAGCTTTCTCCTAGCTCTCTTTCTTCTTAAACGTCTCCTACAATTCGCCCTTCCCTCACTCCCCCCCCAAAAAAAAAATCTTCTGCCCTATTTCTTCCGTCCCATATATATTTGTTCCTCTTTTTCGGTGACGTCGTTTAGGAGCAACAAATGGCCACTTCTCCATGTTGGAGCAACTGACCGGATCAACCAACGACTACGCTCCACTAACTACGTCACACTAAGTGTTTCTCCCTCCCTTCCTACCCTCACTCCCTTTCTCCCCTCACTCCCTTTCTCCCCTCCTCACTCCCTCCCTTCCTCCCCTCCTCCCTCCCTTGCTCCCTTCCTCCCTTCCTTCCTCTCTTCCTCCATTCCTACTCTGCTCCCTTCCTCTTTCCCTCCCTTTCTCCCCCTCACTCTCTTCCTCCCCTCCTCACTCCCTCCCTTCCTCCCTCCCTTGCTCCCTTCCTCCCTTCCTTCCTCTCTTCCTCCATTCCTACTCTGCTCCCTTCCTCTTTCCCTCCCTTTCTCCCCCTCACTCCCTTCCTCCCCTCCTCACTCCCTCCCTTCCTCCCTCCCTCCCTCCCTTGCTCCCTTTCTCCCTTTCTCCCTTCCTTCCTCTCTCCCTCCATTCCTACTCTGCTCCCTTTCTCTTTCCCTCCTTTTCTCCCTCCCTCTCATTCTCCCTCCCTCCTTTCTTCCCTTTCTCCCTCCCTCCCTTCCTCCCTCCCTTTCTCCCTCCCTCCCTTCCTCTCTTCCTACCTTCTTCTCTTCCTACCTTCTTCTCTTCCTACCTTCTTCTCTTCCTACCTTCCTCCCTTCCTCCTTTCTTACCTTTCTCCCTCCCTCCCCTTCCTCCCTCCCTTTCTCCCTCCCTCCCTTCCTCTCTTCCTACCTTCTTCTCTTTCCTACCTTCCTCCCTTCCTCCTTTACTCTCTCTTTCATCCTTCGTCTCTTCCTCTCTTTCTCTCTTTCTCCGTACTCTTACTCTCATTCTTTCTTATTCTTTGCCATTTCCTTTTCTCTTTCTATCCCCTTTTCCTTTCTCTTAGCCATCTATCCACCCACTCAATCATTCACTCACTCACTCAATTCTTTTTTCTTTCTTCCTTCCCTCCTTCACCTTTTTCCTCCTCCTCCTCCTCCTCTCATTCTCCCATATTTTTGTTATTTTCCTTTCCTTCCTGTACCTCCATCCTTTCTATCACGAAATGACCCACTCACTCACTCACTCACTCACTCACTCACTCACTCACTCACTCACTCACTCACTCACTTACTCGTTCACTCACTTACTCGTTCACTCACTCACTCACTCACTCACTCACTCACTCACTCATTCACTCACTCATTCACTCATTCATTCACTTACTCATTCACTTGTTCACTCATTCACTCCCTCACTCACTCGTTCAGGCGCTCATTCATTCGTTCACTCGCTCACTCACTAGCTCACTCATTTGATTTTTTTTTCTTAACTTCCTTCCCTCCCATCCTACTTTAGCCCACCCTGTTCTTCCTCTTCCTCTGTGGCACCCCCTATCTCCCTCACTTCCCTCTTTTCTCTCCTTCTTTCCTCCTTGTATGCTATTTACCTGTTTGTTGTTTGACTATGCCTATGCGTTTATTTATGTATTTTATTTGATACTTGCATTATTATAGTTTTTATTTATTTATCTATTATCATTATTAGAATTTTTTTTTTTGCATCCGACCTAGATATGGACCAAAAGGTCTCCTGTCGGCACGCTCCGACTTTGTAATCTTTGCCCTCCATCTCTTCTTTACTTACACTTTTATTTCTTCCCTCCTTCAACTGTCCTCCCTTCTTCGGTGGATATCTAAACATTTGAGACCTAGTTCTTGTAAATATTGGCATTTTACTTACAACTTCGTAGATCCTACTCGATCTGCGTTCACCTACTGACTACAGACCCCCTGACTCGCTTCTGGTTTGTACCGGCAGAAATTGTTTGACTAAACATTATTGATGGGGGTTTGGCAGCCTTAGAATTATTCTGAATTATATCTAGTAACATGGAAGTTATTCATACATGGTATCATATTTTCATTATAAGAATATGTAATTGTTTATTGTGATTTGATCCGTATTAATCTAAATGCGGAATATAACGTGTATGTTGTAAAAGGTGTTGTTTGGGATCTGATTATTTCAAGGTTTAATCACATGAAGGAATAGCCTAGGAACGTGTGTGTATGTTCGTATGTGAGTTGCAATGTGGTTTTCCATGGGCAATGTTGCAATATAGTTTGTTACATTTCTCACTTCTCTCACCATCCTTATTTCTGTGGTAAAATACATTTGTTGTTTCATTTTCGTACATACCAAAACCAGTGAAGTGAAATCTATCGTTTGATACCATACAGTAAACTGTGTGTGTTGGTTGAAGATGAGTGACCCACGCCATGAGGCGCTGAGTAGCTGCAGCCGATGCCGTCACCTTTGCCCTATGCGCTTGGACTGCCGGGGCAAGTAACAGTCACTGCTGGAATTTGGAGAGGAGTGCGGGATTCAAACTCACAACTAGGCGAATGCTAGACCAGCAAGCTACAGATTACGCCATCGATTTCTCCTTAAATGAAACATACAAAAGAATAACATGGGTTATAACAAGTTAATCAGAATTTCCTTAACCTGCTTCTGTCCAGATATCCTCTTTGGCTGAACTGAATCACTTGACGTTAGCCAGAATAAAATATATGGATTTGTAAAAGGATTGATTCTTCCCCTTAGACTTCCTTCACTCCCCTCGGAAATTTCCCCTCAGTGATCTGTCACCCTTCCTCTCGCTGTCCCCTCTTCTTCCTATCAGTATCCCATTAAGCTCTCTCCACTTTTTATGTCCCCTACACTCACTCTCCCCTCTCACTATCAGAGCCCTGTTAATCTCCCCTCACTTTTCATGGATCCTACCATCTCTCTCCCTTCATCCCCCTCCCCCCCAAGATATTAATCAACACGTCTTCTCTTTATGAGTAAAAGCAACAACGACTGCAACAGCACTGTAGCAGAGAGGCCAAACGCAGAGTATGGGATCCAATATATTCGACGTTTCCCCCAGAATGGCTTCTTCAGAAGAAGCCCTGCTGGGCGAAACGACGAATATAATGGATCCCATATTTTGCGTTTGGCCTCATTCCTACGTCTTCTCTTTCTCTTTTTCTTCCTCTTCCTCCCGTTATCTCTCTTTCTCTTCCATAATCAAATCGTCACACTCTTATCTTCTAATTACTATTACTGTTACTACTTTTACTATTCTTTCCACTCTCCGATTCTTTTCATTCTTGAATCATGTCTTAGATATGTCCTTTACCACCTCTGTGACTTGACCCCTTCGGCTGGAGATTATCCCAAAGGATACAAACAATAGTACCTACGAGAAGAGAATTCTTAGCCTACTACATCGTTGCTTGTATTCTTCTTTAATCTCTTTCCTTTGTCTCACCTCTCCTCAATTCTTCCCCTCTCTTTCACTCTAACTCTCCTCTCACTCTACCTCCCCTCTCTTTCACTCTACCTCCCCTCTCTTTCACTCTACCTCCCCTCTCTTTCACTCTACCTCCTCTCTCTTTCACTCTACCTCCCCTCTCTTTCACTCTATCTCCCCTCTCTTTCACTCTACCTCCCCTCTCTTTCACTCTACCTCTCCTTTCTTTAACTCTAACTCCCCACTCTTTCACTCTACCTCCCCTCTCTTTCACTCTACCTCCCCTCTCTTTCACTCTACCTCCCCTCTCTTTCACTCTACCTCCCCTCTCTTTCACTCTACCTCCCCTCTCTTTCACTCTACCTCCCCTCTCTTTCACTCTACCTCCCCTCTCTTTCACTCTACCTCCCCTCTCTTTCACTCTACCTCCCCTCTCTTTCACTCTACCTCCCCTCTCTTTCACTCTACCTCCCCTCTCTTTCACTCAGTCTCTCTCTTTCACTCTACCTCCCCTCTCTTTCACTCTACCTCCCCTCTCTTTCACTCTACCTCCCCTCTCTTTCACTCAGCCTCCTCTCTCTTTCACTCTACCTCCCCTCTCTTTCACTCTACCTCCCCTCTCTTTCACTCTACCTCCCCTCTCTTTCACTCTACCTCCCCTCTCTTTCACTCTACCTCCCCTCTCTTTCACTCTACCTCCCCTCTCTTTCACTCTACCTCCCCTCTCTTTCACTCTACCTCCCCTCTCTTTCACTCTACCTCCCCTCTCTTTCACTCTACCTCCCCTCTCTTTCACTCTACCTCCCCTCTCTTTCACTCTACCTCCCCTCTCTTTCACTCTACCTCCCCTCTCTTTCACTCAGCCTCCTCTCTCTTTCACTCTACCTCCCCTCTCTTTCACTCTACCTCCCCTCTCTTTCACTCTACCTCCCCTCTCTTTCACTCTACCTCCCCTCTCTTTCACTCTCCCTCCCCTCTCTTTCACTCTCCCTCCCCTCTCTTTCACTCCACCCCACCCCTCTTTCACTCTACCTCCCCTCTCTTTCACTCTACCTCCCCTCTCTTTCACTCTACCTCCCCTCTCTTTCACTCTACCTCCCCCTCTTTCACTCTACCTCCCCTCTCTTTCACTCTACCTCCCCTCTTTCACTCTACCTCCCCTCTCTTTCACTCTACCTCTCCTCTCTTTCACTCTACCTCCCCTCTCTTTCACTCTACCTCCTCTCTCTTCACTTCTTTTTCCTTTTCTCAAATTCGTTGTCTCCCATCGCCTATTATTACTGATTCGGCAACGACGATTCTAACAATGCAACAGAAAACGGCGCGTGGTGTCTGGGGCCAAACTGTATCGCTCAAGTGCTATGAAAGGTGAAGTATGTTTGTTTCTTCTATTAGAGAATATACATGATTGGTCCAGATATGAATAAATGCTTGTGATTGGTCAACTTCCAACTTTGCGTTTTCCAGATGTTGTTTTCATCCACATTATAGAAATCTATTAGAAACGTTACGAGTAATGATTCTAAACTTTTGTGATATGAACAAAACAAAAACAAAGTACACTAAGATAAAAGTACAGAAAAAACAGAGGAAAGGAAAAAGAAAGACACAGATGAAGAAGAAGAAGAAAAAAGAAAGAGGAAAGAGAGAGAGAGAGAGAGAGAGAGAGAGAGAGAGAGAGAGAGAGAGAGAGAGAGAGAGAGGTGGAATAGTGTCATCTCCTGCTACATTACCAATTTTTATTTGTATTGATAACGTTTTTATTTCATCAACTTTAATTGGCATTTTACCCCATTCTAGAATTACCTCTACACTGGTCTCTGGTTCATTTGGTTCTACGTTATTTGATATATTCAACAAATTTAAAAATATTTTTTCCATCTTGTGTTAATTTTCTTAATGCCTCTTAACAGCTCTTCATTTTTATCTTCTACGGCATATGATGGCAGTGCTGAAGCCTTTTTATAGTTTTTGGCTATGTTGTGAATTAGCTTTCTAGCGCCTAGTAAATCCTGTTGTAGGTCTCTCCCTATCTTCTTCCACAATTAATCTTTTACTTGGTTTTATACTCTCTCTGCCTTTTCTAGGTTCAACACATTCCTTTCGGTCTTCTATTTTCTTTGTTCTCATCTATTTTCGGATTTTTTTTTCTTTTTGATATCTTTACCATTTTCAATCCACTATGGTGTTTATTTTTTCTTTTCATTGTATCATGTCTTACATTGCATAAGTTCCTCGTCAAGGCTTGTGATCGCCGAATGGAAGAAGTCCCACCAATCGTTCTTCCAAACATTCTCTTTCAGCATCTCCGGCCCTACTTTCTCTCAGCCTGGAATGAAGTGTTTCTTTACAGCTTTCATCTTCCAGATTTTTGACAATAAATCGTTTTTTGACTGTACTCTTCAGAGGTTTTGGTTTTGAAGTTTTAGTTTCTCCTCGAACACTGTGGTCTGAATTTCATTTCACCTAAGGTATACTTTTAACATCATTGGAATTTTTTTGTTATATGTTAACACAGTGGTTCCTAAACTGGGGTTAATTACCCCATGGGGGCTATTTAAATAATTTTCAGGGGTAATGGAGGAATGACAGAAAAAAGTTAAGAATTCTGAAAGTCAAGAAGCCAAGAATTCCTCAATTAACTTCGATCATGCAACTTCATCCATCCCACTGATGTTCATGGCATCTTTGGCAATGGTCATTATAGATGCACAATGTTCAAATACAATAAATAAATAAGAATATCTCTAGCGTTTTAATTTAGCCATATATATCGATGTTGACAACATTTTGTGAAAGGAGGTACATGCTTAATGTGGCATGGTAAACTGGGTCACGAGCTGAAAAAGTTTGGGAATATAAGAACATAAGAATGAAGGAGACTGCAAGAGACCATAAGGCCTACACTAGGCAGCTCCGTATCCATCACCACCTGTCATCTCCATCCATAAAGTTGTCTAATCGTTTCTTAAAACAGTTGATTGTTACTAAGTTTATTCCATTCGTCGACCACCCTATTAGTAAACCAATTCTTGCCTATTTCCTTTTTAATCTAAATTTGTCCAGTTTATACCCATTACTGCGAGTCCTGCCCTGTTGTCTTAATATGATGACCTTATTTGCATCACCCTTGTTAAAGCCCTTGATCCACTTGAACACCTCTATCAGATCATCCCGCACTCTGCGTCTTTCCAGAGAGTGTAAGTTAAGGTGCCTAACAATCTTGGACTTGTCGGTGTATTCTTGTTATATGATATTCAAACCTGTACCAAGTCCATTCATGACTTTCTTCATGATCACGGAAACTATCAATGATACTCATGCCATTTCGTACACAAAAATCGAGGAACCGTTCTAGTGCTGTGTTCTTTTCTAACAAGATGCTGTAATGCCTGCCATTTATTTTGTATTATTTGTTTATTTGTTTGTTATTGTCTGTTTATTATTATTATTTACTAGTACATGTTTGTTTGTTATTTAACTTTACCTATCTATTCTATTTTTATTATTCATATTATAATAACATTTTTATTTATTTATATATATTTTTTCACATCTGGCCTAGTTATGGACCAAAAGGTCTTCTGTCGGCATGCTCCTCCTTTGTAATTCTTTGTAATCCTTTTCTCTAATGCCATGTGCTCTTATGACATGTTCTATTCCTGAGCTGTCTTTTCCAATGTGTTCATTTAGATTACCTATGACGACTACAATTTCGTCGCGTGGTAAATCACTCTTAATACTGTGGAGGTCTACAGAAAATACTTCTTTCTTCTGCCGATACTGTGGTGTGTAAACTTGTATAAAACAATTTTGTATCATTTCCCAAGAGAACAAAGCCATCTCGTTCTTTCACTCCTTTCTGCCCATTCTTTGTGCTAGTTCGTCATGTAATAATATTCCCAATCCATGTTCAGTATCTTCTCGACTATATATCCGTTGATAGTTATCATTCAAGGCTCTACGACCTTTTCATGCAAATCTTGTCTCTCATTAAGCAAACATGTCAACTTTCTTTTCCTTCATCAGTAAAATCAATTCACCCTCCTTTCCTCTAAGTAATCCTACATTTAATGTAGCCATTCGCATAATGTACCTGGGGAAGTTTCGAAAACTATTCCATGAGCAGACTCCATTTCCATGCGGTCGTTGATCAAGTTTCAGGGTTCAGAGGCAAAACGTGAGTTTCTTGAGGACCCTTACACGTTTTCCGGCTTGCTAGGTCTGTCGCAGACCTTTCGGGACTGCGAATTGGTACCATCTGGCGTTCACTCCCTTTTGGTCACAGGTCTGCATCAAGACGAAGGTGCCAGTGGGAACAAGCCGTCGCCCTTGACCAAAGTCAAGCAGTCTCTTGTCCAAGTGAGTGCAAATCCTTGGACCACTACGCCACTGATGATGCTTCGAGGTGGTCCTTGTAGTTCCTCACCTCATCACCTTGAGTCAGTGTCGACCTTGAAAAACCTATACGATTCATCTATTCACTGGCTGTGCCCGTCCTGGCTTTACCTGTAGCGGCATTCGGCCGTGCTGCTCATCGATCAATAACTTAACAATCTGTTCAACAAAATGACACATCTTTACCTCATTCTGTATCACAGTAAACAATTCGTAACATAATGTCACTTTTTCTTCTGATTGGCTGGACCTCAGTCGTGACGTCATGTCTTCATCAGATTGGCTGGTCTTCAGTTGTGAGTTTTCATTTCTATTTTATTCTATTGTTTTTATTTTATTCTATTTTGTTTTATTTAATTTTATTTCATTTCCATTTTATTTGATCTTATTTTATTTTATTTCTTGTTTAATTTCATTTCGTTTTGTTTAATTTTGTTTCGTTTGACTTAATTTTATTTTGTTTTTCAACGATGGTTTTGTGCCCAAGCTGTTTTTTTTTTTTTTTTTTTTTTTTGAGACCCTTTTGGACTTTGGGTCTCGGCGGTGGAGAAGATACTCTCGAATGGGTCTTCTTCTCCTCTTTTTTTTTCTTCTTGTTTTTCGTTTTTTGATTTTTCTCTCTTGAGCTGGAGGTGGAGACTTTCCAGGACCTTGGTCATCGCAGCCTACCGCCACTGTGTTGGTCTCGAGGTAGGATCCTCTTCGGAGGTCCTGCGCGGCTGTCCCGATTCACGCGATACAGATTGTGTAACGTGCGGGCTCTTGTGTGGCGATGAATTTGGACACCGCTCTCAGTGATATATATATATATATATATATTTTACATAATGTTTGCACGTGCGCACGCACACACATACACAGACACTTACAGACTTTTATATATATATATATATTTTTCTAATACCTCTAATGACGAGGGTACGTATGTGTATGAGCGTGTTTTTTTTTTTTTTTTGTGCTGGACTATGAACCTACAGATGACCAATTTAATTAATTTTATTTTCATTTATTTGTTTTTTATCTATTTGTTAATTTACTTATTAATTAACTATTCTATTAATTTATTTATTTATTATCTTTTGTGAGGCGGAGTATAACCCAAGTATATCATATATGTTATAGGTGAATAACGTTTGGCATCATGTATTCTACACATGTGATGTTATAGATGTTTCGTGTGACTTAAATGTGACGTGATACAGTATACATACTTCAATTCTATAAAATCTGTCGACAACTAAGAGGATTCGTGATCAGAGCAAGAACGGATGTATAAATGTATGTATACAAGTATATGTATGTATGTATGTATTCATATACTGTATGTATGACAGTATATATGTATGTACTGTGTACTATGTATGTATGCATGTGTGTATGTGTGTATATATGTATGTATTATCGGAAAATATCAAAACACTAGACTCAGAGTAACAGAATTGAATTGTATGTATGAATGAATGTATTCATACACTGTATGTATGACAATATATATGTATGTACTGTATGTATGTACTACGTATGTATGCATGTGTGTATGTGTGTATATGTATGTATGTATGAACGTATGTATGAATGTATTTATATACGCATGTATATATGTATGTATGAATGTATGTATGCATGTATGTATATATATGTATATACTGTATGTGTGCATGGAGAAAATTTAACCATTTGGTAGAGGTTTGCGCTTTCCGATTGCTTCTAAATTTGAATATATTTATCTTATTTTATTTTTGTCTGTCGACTCCCCCAACGCCTTCTCATATTCTCGTTATTTTGTAAAAGTGTATCATATCCAGGATGGCATGATTTATATATTAGGCTTATTTTTCTGTCGTCAGGCAATTTTGTTTAGCTAAATCCAAAAGGATTAAACTCAAACTCAAAATATATACTAAATGAAATAAATAAATAAATAAAAATAAATACTAAATAAAATAAATAGATAAATACCACTCCCAAACGCACACTCCCACTCCCACTCCACAATGCTCCGAAGTGCAACAGAAATGACCAACAAATATTCTTGCAAACCAGCGTCAACTGTCATTACACAACAGAAAACTCTTGAAAATGAGAGCCATTCAGCGACAAGCCACCAACCGGGAACGCTCTTTTGGGCGGCTTTCCGTGGCAGAGAGTCTGCCGAGAAAAAAAGAAAAAGAAAAAAAAGAAAAAAACAAAAAACAAAAAAAAAAAACTGAGAGGCCACCGCTTTAGGTCCTTCACTATGTTTCGACCTGAGTTTTTTTTTTCTTTTTTCTTTTTCTCTTTTGGTTTTGATCATTGTTCTATTGTAACGTTTGAAATAGAACATGCGAGTGTTGTGGCTTGTATATTCTCGATGTATATTAACTCTTACTAGAATGGGGAACATCTTTTCATTTGATAAAAAAAAAAAAAAAAAATCGTATGACTTGAGCCAAAACTATTACCAGAATGGGAGACACCTTTACATCTGATAAAAGAAAAAAAAATCATAACTTCGGCCAAAATAAGAATAATAAAGTATACCACAGTGGACAAGGTGCAGGGATGACCCGTCATCCAGGAGGTGCTAAGATAAGAGGGAAGGTGGAGGGTGGAGGGGGGTGGAGTGTATTTAGGGATGGAATGGGTGGGAATGGTTTTATGCCTTTTTCTTTTTGGCTACCTCCCTTGTAAGGGGGAAAAAGCTTTGGTATATGTATGTATGTATGTGTGCCACTTTATTGACCTCCAGTGCCGAGTGAGTATCCTGGATAAAAATGAAAAAGTTTGACAACAGCCCTAATTAAACGAAGAAGTCTTCTCGGTAAGGAAGGCGTTTTTCGAAGTAGAAGACATCTTGGCTACCGATGGGTTTTCCATGGAAATAAATAAAATAGCCTGATGGCAATAGTAATAATAATAATACGAAAAATAAGAATAAGAATAAGATTAAGAATAAGAATAAAAAAATAATAAATGAATAAGAAAAAAGGTGCTCAAGTGCCACTTGGAAGTGGAGGACCTGATCTAAGCAGGAAGACCTCCACCATCGAGGGACTGTCTTCTTTTTCTTCAGCGTCTTCCCATTCTCAAATGATGTGGCTGTTTTCGCGACACTTCTCCTGCAAACCTTTTCTCTCTTAAGCCGGGTCCACACTAGTTGCATTTCCACGTATCGTATCATCTTTGCGTACCATCTAGTGATACGAACGGTGCAACAGGGTATTGTACCCCCTTGTTGCGTATCCGTATACAGCAGACGGATACGCAACAAGTGGGTACATTACCCTGTTGCACCGTATCGTATCGTATTAGGTGGGACGCAAAGATGATACGATACGTGGAAATGCAACAAGTGTGGGCCCGGATTTAGATCAGCCTCACTGGTCCCGTATGGTGTAAGGGCTGCTTGTTTTATGTATTAATATCTTAGGGATTTTAGTGACATCTCAATGAATCAAACCATTCCGCATTGTCTTGCGATTACAGACTAATCTCCACGCAAAAGAAAAGGTTGAAGTCTTTCTAATTTCATCATCCCTTCGTTCTGCTTCTTTCATCTCTCTCACGCTGCCTTCCGGATTCATCTTCGGCACGATATTGTCCTCAAGGATAGAAGCGATGGTTATTACCGACGAAGTTCCTTCTTCCGCCCCAGTCACACTGAGCTTATGACCTGTTGCCGACCACCTTCGACCGAAAATCAAGCGATCGGTCGGCGACACACAACCTATGCAAGGAATTGAAATGGAAAAAGTTAATGTGGTTGATAAGATGAAAATCTGTGTACTGGGGACTATTCAGTGTGTGTTGTAATATATCTATCTATCGATCTAATTATCTATCTTATTGACTACCAACGACTTCCAAAGACTACCTGCAACTACCCGACGACCACCTTGTCGCCGGTGGTCGAAAACAGGTCGTAAGCTTGATGTCACAGGGACCTTAGATCCTCTTCAGCGAAACCAGAGTTTTTAACCCAGGAAGCATGGAAGTAGCATAACAGGCATCTGGAATGCCTTTCATCTCTTGTAGTAACTGGAAAATTAAACCTTCAACTTCCCTTTTTACTCTTTTTTTTCTTGATTTTATATTCATGATTCTTTGTTGATATATATCTGAACGCTTGACATAATATAATGTATTCCTTTGGTTAGTAAGATGGACACACACGATTGCCTCACGAAAAATCAAAACTATGCAAATAATTTTTTTTCTTGTTATAGAATTAAGACATTCTTGTTTGTGTAAGACAAGATTTAGTATAGGAGAGCTATTGTATATAAAAATACAAAATAATTCACAGGAAAGCTATTTTGAGTAGTTCTGTATGTAATTGTACACAGTCCCATACACTCCACCCCCATCAAAAAAAAAAAAAAGGAAAAGAAAGATGCAAGATTTTATACTTAAATACTGTCAAATGCCACTGGGGGATATACTTGTACTGAGAATTGTACTTCAAATAACTATACACACATCACACGCACGGGCGGCTGTCACATCAGTCTAGGTTGCATTTTGGGACGAAACCAAACCCGACAAAATGTTGATAATTGCCTGGAGTGGCCATGTCATTAGCGAATATTTACGATTCATCAGAAGCCCCCCCCCTTTTCTCCTCCCCCTTCCCCCCTTCCCCCCTTCCCCCTTCCCCCTCCCCCTCCCCCCTTCCCCCCTTCCCCCTTCCCCCCTTCGAAATAATCGTAAACTTTTGCTAACTTTGATTACGCCGTCCTTGCGTCACTCGCATCACATTACGTAGTTGACCAGCAATACATGTGATACGTCACATGAAGGTTCAAGTACAAACGAGATGGCCAATTACTTATACAGGAAATCCCCCACACACAATATATGGAGCAGAATATGCAACAATCTTATATAAAACATCAAACATTCGTCATGGGGAAGGAAAATTGCCTGTATGTTAGGTTAGAGTAAAGGCTGAAATAGTATTCCATAACCGTGTTGGTTACATCCTTCTAGAAGAAATGCTAAAACTTCAATAATAAGTTTTAGCAGTGGAAGGGGAACGAAGGAAGGGGAAAGGAAATGAAAAAGAAAAAGAGGAAAAGTGAGAGGAATTACGTGTGAGACACGTGAGCGGCGAGTGGGAGAAGAGACGAGGGAGAAAATCGAAGATGAAAGGGATTGGAGATGTAAAACCAAAAAAAAAAGATGTGTGTTCAAAATATTAATGAAATGACTTGCATATTACCTTTACTTTTCCTACGTTAAGACACATTAAAGAGATTGATCACATTATTATACGATGTTTTAGATCAGGAATGATCGTAGTTATTGTGTACACACACACACACACGCACGCTCATGCACGCTCACACACGCACGCACACACACACACACACACACACACACACACACACACACACACACACACACACACACACACACACACACACACACACACACACACACACACACACACACTGTATATATATATATATATATATATATATATATATATATATATATATATATATATATATATATATATATATATATATATATGTCCAACACTGAATAGGTCCTAGTGAACAGAATTACATTTCTCAACCACAATTAATTTAAATTCTAAGCCATCAACATCGAGAGACTCGAGGAGGCCAACACGTCTAACACAAGTTCGAGTCCTTGGTTGTACCACGTTTCAATTTCTGCATGTTGGCTTCCTCGAGTCTCTCGACGTTGATGGCTTAGAATTAAAGGGAATTGTGATATGTATATGTATATGTATATGTATATATTATATAATATATATATATTATATATATATATATATATATATAATATGCATGTATGTATGTATAAGCACATAAGAATGAAGGAGACTAAAAGAGACCATAAGGCCTAAACTAGGCAGTTCATCTTCATTACTACCTATGATCACCATCCATAAAATTGGCTAATCTTTTCTTAAAACAACCGATAGTACCAGCGCTCACTGCATGGTTACTAAGTTTATTTCATTCATTGACCAAACTATTGGTAAACCAATTCTTACCTATTTCCTTCTTAAATCTAAATTTACCCAATTTAAATCCATTACTGTGAGTCCTGCCCTATTGTCTTAATATGACGACCTTGTTTGCATTCCCCTTGTTAAAACCCTTGATCCACTTGAACACCTTTAATAGATCACTCCTTACTCTGCGTCTTTCCAGAGAGTGTAAATCATGATGGCTAATTTTTTCCTCGTAAGGTAAATTTCTGAGCCCACGTATCACTTTGGTCATTCTCCTCTGTACTGATTTTAGTGAATTGATATTCATTCTATAGAACAGAGAACAAAACTATACCGCATAGTCATGGTTAGGTTTAACTAACGCCAGATAGAGTTTGATAACTACCTCTGCATTTTTATTCATAACTGTTCTGGCAATGAATCTGAATGCTCTGTAAGTTCTATTCCTGGGGCTAATGAACCGTTTCATGGTTTTAAAGTCAAAACTCACTAGAACTCCTTAGTGCCTCTCGCATTCAGTTTTATCTAAAAAAGTGTTATATAAAGTATCTTTCTGTGTTGTGTAGACCTACGTTTAGCACACTGCACTTTGAGATGCTGAAGTCCATTTGCCATTTCACCGACCTGTGAACAATTTGTTAAGATCTTCCTGCAGTATCTCAGCGTCTTCTCCTGACTTAATTTGACGTCTTATTTAGTGTCGTCCACAAGTTTACTAACACCAGTACTAATCCCACTGTTCAAGCCATTTACATGCAAAATGAATAATAAGGGACCCAAAACTGAGCCCTGGGTAACTCCACCAGTAACATTCCTCCATTTGGATTTTACACCGTTTATGATGACCTACTGTTTTCTGTCACTGATACATAGTCTAATCCACTCAAACATTTTTCCTCCTATGCCATGGGCTTTGACTTTAATAGTCTCTGGTGGGGCACTTTGTCAAACGCTTTGCTAAAGTCAAGGTAAATAACATCGTAACTATCATTGTTATCTAACGCCTTGTAGACATTAGCGTAAAAAGATAGAATATTAGTTAAACATGACTTACCAATAGTGAACCCATGCTGAGAGTCACACACACACACACACACACACACACACACACACACACACACACACACACACACACACACACACACACACACACACACACACACACACACACATATATATATATATATATATATATAATATGTATATACAATAAAACACTAGGAACGTGTGTTCACAAATGCGTAAGTAACCACTAGGAAAAGTAAACTAACGAAGCAGAGCGCATTCGTATAATTACGCTCTGTTTCATTAGTTTATTTTTCCTAGTGGTTAGTTACGCATATATATATATATATATGTATATATATATATATATATATATATATATATATATATATATATATGTATATATATATACGTACATAATTCCGACAGTTGTCCCTAGACTCGAACCGAGACTTGCGTGGTGGCAGGTCGTCGCTCAACCGACTATGCTACTGACACTCTAAGATTCTCCAACCTTGGGGTTAATCTAACTCCCGCAGGAGTTAGGTATTACAACGACGAAAGTCTATCAACGATACGTACCAGCTTAACCACTAGCTAGAAGTGGGCTTGGTTCTCCGTAAAATCGAGATTAGGACGGCAGTTTGTAGTCGAATCAAATTCTGTGGGAGTTAGATTAACCCCGAGGTTGGAAAATCTTATAGTCTCAGTAGCATAATCGGTAGAGCGACGACCTGCCACCGCGTAAGTTTCGGTTTGAGTCCGGGGACAACTGTTGGAATTACTTGATTGACATCGTCGTCATTGGTGATTCTATTCAGATATATATATATATATATATATATATATATATATATATACACACACACACATATATATGTTCACATAAAAAGTCTGTTTTTGGGACTTGATGTTCCGTGAGTGGCTTACAAGTCCTAAGAACTTTTCCTCCTCAATGTCGTTGTCCTCAGCATCCTCACCTCACTTACCACCACCACCGCCACCGCCTCCGCCTCCGCCGCCGCCGCCACCGTCGCCGCCACCACCACCACCCACCGTCACCACCACCACCGTCACCACCACCGTCACCACCACCGTCACCACCCCCACCACCGTGACCACCACCACCACCACCACCACCACCACCACCACCGTCACCACCACCGTCACCACCACCACCGTCACCACCACCACCACCACCACCACCACCACCACCACCGTCACCACCACCACCACCACCACCACCACCACCGTCACCACCACCACCACCACCACCACCACCACCACCACCGTCACCACCACCACCACTACCACCGTAACCACCGCCGTCATCACTACTACCACCACCACCACCACCACCACCACCACCACCATTACCACCACCATTACCACCATCATTACCACCACCACCACCACCACCACCACCACCACTACCACCACCACCACTACCACCACCACCATTACCACCACCACTACCACCACCACCATTACCACCACCACTACCACCACCAGTACCACCACCACTACCACCACCACTACCAGCCTCACCCTCACCCTCACCCTCAGCCTCACCCTCGCGCTCCTCCTTGACAAAACCGTTACGGGGTCTATGGAGAGGTCATCACTGGTCAGATACAGACCATAATGGTGTCGTCCTTTGTGACGGGGATAACGGTTGGATAAAGGCGAATAGAGTCTCTATATCAGAAGCACAATACTGGAGTAATGGCGTGGTAAAAAAATTACACGTGTAGCTATAAAAAAAACATGAATATATATACGCACATACATTTCTTCTGTGTCCGTACAACACGTGCATATATGCATATGCATATATACAGTATATATACGGTATATATACGGTATATATATATATATATATATATATATACATATATAATTGTGTGTGTGTGTTTGTTCTCACGTATGAATGTATGTGTGTGCACATTCGTGTGAGCATGTACATGTTTTTCCAAAACTATGAAAGATCATCACATGCCATATTAGTTATACAATATTTCCTACCATTATAACCTTCATCATCATCTTCTATATCTCCATCTCCATCTTCATATTCATTTTCAGGTTCATCTTCATCTTCATCTTCATCTTCATCTTTATCTTCATCTTAATTTTCAACTTCATCTTCATCTTCATCTTTATCTTCATCTTAATTTTCAACTTCATCTTCATCTTTATCTTTATCTTCATCTTGATTTTCAACTTCATTGTCATTTTCATCTTCATCTTCATCTTCTTCATCTTCATCTTCTTCATCCTCGTCCTCGTTCTCATCATCCTCGTCCTTGTCTTCATTTTCATCTTCATCTCTCGTATTTATACTCTCTCTCGCCTTCCATCGTCCCCTACATCTCTCTCTCACCCCTCTGCCTCTCTTCCCCCGTCCCCTTATTCCTGTTGCTCTCACCTTCTCCCAATTATTCATTCGTAATACAACACCTTCGTTTATTGCGGCGATCCCCTCCCCTCCTCTTTCTCCTCCTCCTTCCCCCTCCCCCCTCCTCCCCCTCCCCTCCCCCTCCTCCCCCTCGTCCTCCTCATCCCCTGCCACCCCCGCGTCATTTACCTTCTACATATCCCCCCCCTCCCCCCCCCCCCCTCATTCGGTCCCCTACAGGACTGTCTCGCCCATTTTCGTCCCTTTTATCTTCCGCTTTCCTCCTCCTCCTCCTCCTCCTCCTCCTCCTCCTCCTCCTCCTCCTCCTCCTCCTCCTCCTCCTCCTCCTCCTCCTCCTCCTCCTCCTCCTCTTCCTCCTACTCCTCCTCCTCTTCCTCCTCCTCTTCCTCCTCCTCCACCTCCTCCTCCTCCTCCTCCTCTTCTTCCTGCTCCTTCTCCTTTTCCTCATACTCTTCCTCTTCATGTCTTCTCTTGTTCTTTTGTGTTTTGTCATCTTTCCTTAGTTTTTCCACTATTTCTTCTGTACTTTTGTTTTCTTCCCCTTTACATATTCTCTATCTTCTGTTTCCTCTCTCCTCTTTCTCCCTCTCCCTCTCTCCATTTCTTACTTTATCCTCTTTTTTTTTCCTGTTTCTTTTCCTCTTCCTCTTCTTTTCCTCTTCGTTCTCCGCTTCCTTTTCCTCTTCCCTTTATTCTTCCTCCTCATTTTCCTCTTCATTCCCTTTTTCCTTTTCCTCTTCCTCCTCTTTTTCCTTTTCCTCTTCCTCCTCTTTTTTCCTTTTCCATTTCCTTTTCCTTTTTCCTTATACTCTTCCTTTTCTTTTTACTTTCACTTTCACACTTTCACTATATCTATACTTTCCTCTCCTATATCTATTCCTCCCTTTCGTCTCCCAAATCCCAAGTCACCCTACAGATCCCCCCCCCCCCCACCCACGCAAACCTCCAACGTTCTTTTTTATCCTTGGTGGACCCTACCCTCTTCCCTATTCCCCCTTGCGTCCCCCACCCCCCCTTGTGTCCCCCCCACCCTCACCCACCCACCCAACAACCTTTCCCCGTCCACGCACATTAAGCAGCAGAAATAAAATCAGATTTGTTCGTGTTACGTTCTCAGCGCGTCCGTGTGTGTGCGTGTTGTAGCCATTTTTTGTGTCCAGCAAATAAGTCACAGCCGCGGGGGTGGAAGGGACGTTAATGTCGTAACGGTACTTATTTTCCAAAGCCTTTTAACGTTTCCCGAGCGACATATTTCTATGTCTGTGCGGACGACATTTGCAGACATATATGCATCGCATAAAAAAAAGGTTGATTGTTATGTCTGAGCGTGCGTAACGGGGGTATATGGTCGTTGTGGCAATGGTTTGTTTATATGTACATGTTATACATGTTATACTTGTATTCACTGACGTGTATGCATACATACTCAAACGCACACACACACACACACACACACATACACATACACACACACACACACACACACACACACACACACACACACACACACACACACACACACACACACACACACACACACACACACATACACAATCATGTATACATGCATATAAACGTTACATATGTACCTAAGTACACATATGTATAGCATTAGCACATAAATACACTCGTACATTCTTGCATATATATTCCTACATGACCCATGTAGGCATACACCCACATAAGTATGTAGATAGGAACACGTTAGCCATATCTTTGTTTATGTGGTAAATAGTAGTTACTGGTGGTCAGTCCCCTAAATGAGGTAATGATTTGCAATTGATGTTATCTATATATCTGACAAACTCGACAACAATTCCTCCTTGTTATAAACACACACACACACACACACACACACACACACACACACACACACACACACACACACACACACACACACACACACACACACCGAAACACACACACACACACACACACACACACACACACACACACACACACACACACACACACACACACACACACACACACACACACACACACACACACACACACCTCTCATGGCGCTGTGGTTAGAGCTCTGGCCTGCCACTACGGAGGTCCGGGTTCGACTCTCGCCCGGGGCTGAAATAATATCAGTATCGCAGCGCTGAGGGGTGTTACTCCAACTCTCGTGGGCGGGGAGTTGGGGGTGTGTGTGTGCAAGGTCATAGCATTACCCATAGATCGGACCTACGAGCTCTGAGCTCTCTTCCAGGAGGGAAATAGCTGTCGATCACGAGTCCAACACGTGATCCAAAGACCAAGTGAATACACACACACACACACACACACACCGATTACAAACACACACACAAACACACACACACACACACACACACACACACACACACACACACACACACACACACACACACACACACACACACACACACACACACACACACACACACACACACACACACATACCGAATCGTAACGCCTATCGGTGGATGACCACGGCTATCCGAGTACATAAGGCAAGGGTGGTAAGCTCATTCGGATTTATGCTCCTTCTTTCGTGAACTATACTTCCATGTTGCTTAGGAGTGTCAACAGTCTCCATAAAAGACTCTTGCTTCAGCCTAGCAGCAGAGGAATCGGTCTCAGCGTAGGAAAGACTGTGTCGGAAAAAAGAAGAAAAAAAAAATATATATACGTATATATATATATATATATATGTATATATATATGTATACGTGTATATATGTATATATATATATATGTATACGTGTATATATGTATATATATATACGATACGTGTATATATGTATATATATATATATATGTATACGTGTATATATGTATATATATATATATGTATACGTGTATATATGTATATATATATATATATAATATATATATTTATAGATATATCTTTATATATATATATATATATATAGATATATATATATATATATATATAATAGAGAGAGAGAGAGAGAGCGCGAAAGGCCCTGGTCGGAGGTATAGGAGTATAGTAAGGGTTGTGGCGGGAGGATAGACTTAGGTAGTATAAAATGGGAGGAGGGCTGAAGTGTTATGGAGAGAGGCCAAAGGAGTAGAGGGCACGAAGGAAAGGGGAGGGGGTTGGGAATCTGAGGAAAGATAAAGAGGAATAGGGTAAGGGAAGCGGGCGCGAGGGAAGGATTATATATATATATATATATATATATATATATATATATATATATATATATATATATATATATATATATATATATATATATATATATATATATATATATTACCACTGCCGTTGCCATTCTTGTGAAGACTGCGCAATTACTACTCTCTCTCTCTCTCTCTCACGGCTGTCAGTGACTGTCACTTGCCCTGGTATCCCGAGCACATTGGGCAAAGTTTTGGGACATATTTTGGCTGTAGTTAAGCTTTTCTTGGTTCAACCTTCTCGTTTCACCTTTGAAGTTTATCTTGAAGTAGTTTCTTGTTCCTGTTCGTTCCCGACAGCCCTGGCTAGGAGGGGAGGCAACCCGACGTTGGGCCTAAAAACCACAGCTGCTTGCCGAAACCGACAGGGCTTTGCTTTACCATGGGTTTTCCACTTCCCACTGCGTGGGCGTGGGATGGGGAGTTTGTTGATATTTCAAACCTTGTGCAATGCTGTGGCGTTTTGGTTTGGATCTTTCCTTGAATTGGATGGGCTAAAGAAAGGAAAAAGTTTCAGATGTGTTGCTTTAAGGGCATTTTACACGGTCAAACCTGGTTTGTCAAACAAGTGTTTGAAATGACGTTTGACCGTGTGAAAGGGGTATTTGGTTGTGACAACCAAATACCCCATTCACATGGTCAAATCTGGTTTGTCAAACAAGTGTTTAAAATGACGTTTGACCGTATGAAGGGGGTATTTGGCTGTGACAACCAAATATCCCATTCACACTGTCAAACATCGCTTCAAACGCTTGTTTGACAAACCGGGTTTGACAAACTGTTCGACCAGTGGAGGAACCAACACCAACAGAATTTAATAAAATCACCTGACGACAACCAACATAAATGTAAAAGTACCTCACGGTACGCAACAGCTTCAGAGTAATTGGTATTCTGTTACCAGTAACCGGCGCTTCTGTCCTTGGAGACAATATCATATCGAAGAGAGTCATACAAGAGATATAAGGGAGAAACTGATCATCCACCACTTAGAGACAATTTGTCCTGGGTGACATTAGGCCTGGATGATTAGGCTTCTGGGTGATTAGGCTTCTGGGTGATTAGGCTTCTGGGTGATTAGGCTTCTGGGTGATTAGGCTTCTGGGTGATTAGGCTTCTGGGTGTTTGGGTGATTAGGCTTCTGGGTAATTAGGCTTCTAGGTTATTAGGCTTTTGGGTGATTAGGGTTCTGGGTAAATAGGCCTCTGGGTGATTAGGCTTCTAGGTGTTTAGGCTTCTGGGTGATTAGGGTTCTGGGTAATTAGGCTTCTAGGTGATTAGGCTTTTGGGTGACTAGGGTTCTGGGTAGGTAGGCTTCTGGGTGTTTAGGTTTCTGGGTGATTAGACTTCTGAGTGATTAGGCTTCTGGGTGATTAGGCTTCTGGGTGATTAGGCTTCTGGGTGATTAGGCTTCTGGGTGATTAGGGGTTTTGAGTGGATAGACTTTTGGGTGGTTAGGCTTCTGGGTGATTAGGCTTTAGGGTGATTAGGCTTCTGGGTGATTAGGCTTTTGGGTGATTAGGCTTATAGATGATTAGGCTTCTGGATGATTAGGCTTCTGGGTGATTAGGGTTTTGGGTGGTTAGGCTTTTGGGTGGTTAGGCTTTTGGGTGGTTAGGCTTTTGGGTGGTTAGGCTTTTGGGTGGTTAGGCTTTTGGGTGGTTAGGCTTCTGGGTGATTAGGCTTCTGGGTGATTAGGCTTCTGGGTGATTAGGCTGCTGGGTGGTTAGGCTTCTGAGTGATTGGGATTCTGGGTGATTAGGATTCTGGGGGGTAGGCTTCTGGGTGATTAGGCTTCTGGGTGGTTAGGATTCTGGGTGATTAGGATTCTGGATTGATAGGCTTCTGGATTGATAGGGTTCTGGGTGATTAGGATTCTGGGTGATTAGGATTCCGGGGGGTAGGCTTCTGGGTGGGTAGGCTTCTGGGTGATTAGGCTTCTGGGTGGCTAGGCTTCTGGGTGGTTAGGCTTCTGGGTGGCTAGGATTCTGAGTGATTAGGCTTCTGGGTGATTAGGATTCTGGGTGATTAGGATTCTGGATTGGTAGGCTTCTGGGTGATTAGGATTCTGGGTGATTAGGATTCTGGGTGATTAGGATTCCGGGTGGGTAGGCTTCTGGGTGATTGGGCTCCTGGATGATTAGGCTTCTGGGTAATTAGGCTTCTGGGTGGTTAGGCTTCTGGGTGGTTAGTCTTCTGGGTGATTAGACTTCTAGGTGATTAGGCTTCTGGGTGATTAGGCTTCTGAGTGGGTAGGCTTCTGGGTGATTAGACTTCTGGGTGATTAGGCTTCTGGGTGATTAGGCTTCTGGATGATTAAGCTTCTGGGTGATTAGGCTTCTGGGTGATTAGGCTTCTGGGTGATTAGGCTTCTGGGTGATTAGGCTTCTAGATGGATATGCATCTGGGTGGGTAGGCTTCTGGGTGATTAGGCTTCTGGGTGATTAGGCTTCTGGCAAGACCTCGACGATAAAGACCAGGTTGGTATCAAGGACTTGGTTTGTGAGGAGTCGTTAAAACAAAGGATACTCTTTGATATAGGACTTATTATAAAGGACGAGTGCCCATCAGGCATTGACCAAGGACGGGAAGGGGGATCCTTTGTGACCCACAAAGGATGTATTTGGATGAGGTTCAGGGAGAGGATGTGTTCCAACAATGCTTTTTATAGGCTTACATATGTATATGATAATATGTATACATACGAGTATGTATTTGTGAACGTATACACGCAAACACAAATTCGCACGCAAACACACATTCACACACACACACACACACACACACACACACACACACACACACACACACACACACACACACACACACACACACACACACACACACACACACACAACACGTGACGCTGTGGTTAAAGTTCTCGCCTGCCACTACGGCGGTCTAGGTTCGATTCCCGTCCAGGGCTTAAATAATTTCAGTGTCGCTGCAATGCGGGGTGTTATTCCAACTCTCGTGGGCGGGGAGTTGGGTGTGTGTGCGCATGTAAGGTCACAGTATTACCCATAGATCGGTCATACGAGCTCTGAGCTCTCATCCGGGAGGTTAATAACTGTCGATCACGAATCCAACACGTGATCCAAGGCCATGGGGAATCACGTACACACATATACAGACATGCACACATATAAACAACGCCGCCACCACCACAACCACCACCATATTCAACCACAGCTTCTACCTCTCGTCACCACAGCCAGCATCACTCACGACCACCGCCACCATACAGGTTGTCCGGCCGTCAGCGGTGGTTGGTTACCTGAGAACGGAGACCCAATATCCTAAGTGTGGACCCTCATTACTTTGGGACCCAGATCTCTACGTAGTCCTGGGTGAGGGTGAGGTGGTGGGGGGGAGATGGGTGGGGAGAGATGAGGAGGGGGATAGGGGGTGGTGGGGAGGAGGATGGGGGGAGGGGATGTCTTCCGGTAACACTCGATGATCTCTTTCTGATTTCTTTCTTTCTCTTTCTTGTCTCCTTCCGTCTCGTCTGTCGTGTCCCTCGTTTTCTTTTATTTATTTTTTGCTTTTTGATTGGCTGCGTGTGTGGTTATGTGTAAATGTGTATATAATGTCGCTCGCACACGCTGACGAAACGCAGCCAAACGCACATGTACACGCATGCGCGCAAACACACGTACACGCGCATACACACACACAAACACACACACACACACACACACACACACACACACACACACACACACACACACACACACACACACACACACACACACACACACTACATCATTACCCATAGGTCGGTCATATATGAGCTCTGAGCTCTCTTCTGGGAGGGAAATAGCCATCGATCTCGAGTCCAACACGTGATGCAAGACTAAGGTGAATCACACACACACACACACACACACACACACACACACACACACACACACACACACACACACACACACACACACACACACACACACACACACACACACACACACACACTACAGCATTACCCAGAGATCGGTCATATATGATCTCTGAGCTCTCTTCCGGGAGGAAAATAGCCGTCGATCTCGAGTCCAACACGTGATCCAAGATTATGGTGAATCACACACACACACACACACACACACACACACACACACACACACACACACACACACACACACACACACACACACACACACACACACACACACACACACACACACACACACACACACACACACACACACACACACACACACACACACACACACACACACCCACACACAGCATTACCCATAGATCGGTCATACGAGCTCTGAGCTCTCTTCCAGGAGGGAAATAGCTATCGATCACGAGTCCAACACGTGATCCAAAGACCAAGTGAATACACACACACACACACACACACACACACACACACACACACACACACACACACAAAGTTTTCTTTGTTTCTGACGTTCTGATATTTGATGCCCTTCAGAAAATTTAATCTCCACTATTTATCTATCATGTTATCTTGTGATTGATTTTTTATTCTCCTAAAAATTTACTTTTTCTTATTTCTTTATTTTATTTTATTTTTTATTTATATTGTTTATTGTATCAATTCATGTCATTCACTTTATTTTACTTTTTTATTTATTCATCTGTTGATTTGGTTATCTATTTATCTATTTATTCGTTTATCTATTCATTGACTAATCTGCATACTTATTTTATTACACACTAATATGTTGAATAATTTTGTTTGAAAAGACATTCTGACATGTGTTCAAACGAGGGTGCTACTTAATCGAGATAGTTTAACTCTTTGTTGAGTCGTCAAGAAGTTGATTTATCTAAACCGCAAGGACCTTTTCTCCATAGCATTATCGATATATTTCTATCATTTTAAAGTCGAATATTATCACCACCTTTATAAGTTTCATCAGTATTGTTCCTTACTTAACACCCAATGTATTGATGCGCCCATCCTGGTCACTGTCACCATAAGGCACATTGTTCTCATCGTCTGATATTGTCATTATTCTCGTCAATATTCCTAATATTTCCTCCCAGTCGTTTGCCGATACCCCACCTATACATCCATTCCATCTACATGACCGTAGATGTAAATATTACCATAAGATCTACTGCTATCATCCTCTGGTGTTCTGATATTGTCAATATTCTCATCAATATCCCTAATGCTAATATCCCCAAGCGTTTGCCAATATCACTTGATATACATCCATTACATCAATACAATACTACCCTGTGGTATTGTCAATATTCTCTTCAATAACTCCAATGATAGTACCACAAAGCGTTTGACAATATCCCTAGCTATACATTCATTTCATCGGTATGATACCATCCTGCGGCATTATCAGTATTGTCATCAATATCCCTAATGTCAATATTCCCAAGCGGTTGTCAATATCCCTAGCTATACATCCATTACATCAATACGATACAATCCTGCAGGTATTATCAATATTCTCTCCAATAATTCTAACGATAATATCCCCAAGCGGTTGTCAATATCCCTAGCTATACATCCATTACATCAATACGATACCATCCTGTGGCATTGTCAATATTCTCTTCAATAACTCTAATGATAATATCCCCCAAGCGGTTGTCAATACCCTGAGCAATATTCGTCTGAGCCGACCATCCCGATTCTCAGATTGCAGTCGACTAATTGTGGTCGAGACGACGTCGGGGTCACGTGACTTGGTCAGTGGCTCAGGAGGGTGATGGGGAGGTGGCGGTGGTGGAGATGGTGGAGGTGGTGATGTGGGCAGAGGTGGAGGAAGTGGAGAAGAGCTAGTGGACTCCTGGGGGATATAGATGGATCACTGGAGACTGAGCTAATAGAAAAATATGGAAATATGGATTAAATAGAGATATCTAAAAGAGGAAATAAAAAAGGCAAAGAAGCATACAGTATATCTGTCTGTCTTTCCATCCTTTTCTCTCTGTCCATATGTCCGTCAGTTTGTCTATTTGTCTATCCGGGTGACTTTTTCCTCTCTTTTTTTATGCGTTTATTTGATTTTTTGTTTTATATATCTCATACTTTTTCTCATACTATTCAATTTCTATTCTTAATCTATTCAAGCCTTTATATTGAAATCCCCTTCTTATCTAATCATAATCTCTTAAACATCCTATGCGAGACTTCGTTACGTATTATTATTGAGATTCTTTGTATCTCAATGAATGCTGAGAACCAGGATCGACCGAGAACCGAGAACCGAGAACTGGGAATCAAAACCGAGAACCGAGAACCGGGAACCGAGAACCAGAAACCGAGAACCAAGAACGGGATTCTAGATCTAGAAACGAGGACCAAGAACCGGGAACCGAGAACCGAGAATCAAGAATCGGGAACCGAGAATCGACAGCTGAGAACCGAGAGCCGAAAACCGGGATCCGAGAACCGAAAACCAAAAACCTAGAACCAAGAACGGAGAACTAGAAACCGAGAACCGGGAGATGAGAACCGAGAACTGGGAGCCGAGAACCTGGAGCCGGGAACCGATAACCGGGAACCGAGAACCGGGAACCGAGAACCGAGAACCGAAAATCGGGAACCAAGAACCGAAAACCGGGAACCGAGAACCCAGAACTAGAAACCGAGAACGGGGAACCGAGAACCGAGAACCGAGAACTGAGAACCGGGAACAGGGAACCAAGAATCGACAACTGATAACCGAGAACCGAAAACCGAAAACCGGGAACCGAGAAATCCGATAATCGAAAAACGGTACCCGAGAACCGAGAACCAAGAATCGAGAATTGAGAACCGGGAACCGAGAATCAGAGACAGGGAACTAAAAACCGAGTACCAAGAACCGGGAACCGGGAAATCCGATAACCGAAAACCGACACCCGATAACCAAGAACCAAGACTTTCATTCAATAAAAACATAACCGAGGACCGTCGCTCTTCGACCGTATGTTGAGCGTCTCCTCCTGGTTCGTCGGTCGCCGCTTGGAAGCCCAAATCCTTTTCCGTTGTTGGCGGTGAGGCGACCACGAAGTCGTGAATAACAGAACCGGGGGCCTGGATGGCGCTCGCCTGAGAGCTTTATCGGTACTTTATATCTTGAACGCGACCTCACTATCGCCACCGCAGACACTGTCGCTGTTTCGCCACGAATGCTACGTTCACCACCACCATCACCATCACCATCACCATCGCCATCACCATCACCATCACCATCACCATCGCCATCGCCATCACCATCGCCATCGCCATCGCCATCACCATCACCATCACCATCGCCATCACCATCACCATCACCATCACCACCATCACCACCATCACCACCATCACCACCACAGCCATTACCAACACTGTCACTATCAGTATCAGTGTCAATATGAGTATCAGTGTCAGTGCCAGTATTAGTATCAGTATCAGCTTCAGTATCAGTGTCAGTGTCAGAATAAGTATTAGTGTCAGTATCATTATTATTATCAGTACCAGTATCAGTGTCAGTGACAGTGTCAGTGTCAGAATAAGTATTAGTGTCAGTATTATCATCAGTACCAGTATCAGCGTCAGTGACAGTGTCAGTGTCAGTGTCAGTGTCTAAGTCAGTATCAGTGTCACTGTCACTGTCACTGTCACTGTCACTACCACTACCACCATCATTACCACAATCACTATCACTACATACAGATGCTCTCGTTGTTTTTTTTAATGATCTTCAACTTTGTCATGGAGCAAACGGCCCCTAACTTATCAGATCCCACAAGTCTTCAATTATATCATTATCAACCTTTTCACTGCGCTCGGCGACTTATACAGCAATTCCAGACGCCTCCAAGCAACTTCACGTCACCTGAAGGAACTCCTCTGCAGAGCAAAAAGATTAATCCCTTGAAGACGGTGACTCTCCACGTGGGTTCTGTCGTGACAGGAACCAGGCGGTTCCAGTCTGCCGGGGGTCTGGAAAATGGTCTGAGGGGTATCCTGAAGGGCTGGGACCTTGCTGAGACTGGGGTTTTGTCTCTCAGCTTAATAGAATCCCCTGACGTTCAACCGTTCCAGAAACTGTTCAATGGGACACTGCGTTCAGGCGTCGAGAACTAAACTTTGATAAAGGGGACATAGATGAACGAAAATCGTAAGGCGGCAGCTTAGATGATAGGAAGAGTAGCTACTTGGTAAGGCAGGGGTGAGAGGCAATCCACATCAGGATAAATAAGTCTTTAACTGACTTTTTCTTAACCACTTCGTTCATGTGTTACCCTTTATGTATTTTGTCCTGGCTAACATCAAGCGATTTCATTCAGGTGACGGACAGATCCAGAGGGAAATAGGTTCTTCATTGCCGGACCCTGTATAGCCAGAATAAAATCACTCAAGTGAGCCACCAGGGTCAAGAGGCTAAGGTCTAATGATAGCTTAGCGGACCTTTCCTCTACCCATCTGCCTTTCCCTTCCACCCTCCAGATCACTTACAGTCTTCCTCCACTTTCTTCCACTCTGCTCCTCCACCCTGGCCCTCCGCATGCGTTTACAAGACTCCACCCTCACGGATCCACTGATCCGAGACGATCCAGCCAAAGCCGCCCCTGTGTATACCTCTTCGTTTGTTTGTTTGTTTGTTTGTTGGCTGACGTGTTTGGGTCTAGGTTCGATGATTTGTGCGTTGAGTAACTTCGGCTTGACAGTAAACATGTCAGTATATATCTTTGTGTTTATCCATTTATCTCTCTCTCTCTCTCTCTCTCTCTCTCTCTCTCTCTCTCTCTCTCTCTCTCTCTCTCTCTCTCTCTCTCTCTCTCTCTCTCTCTTTTAATTGTTTATTTCAAGTATATTCTACCTGGGATCTAGATCGAGCTCGTAATGGTTTGTATCTCTTGATTTGTTTGTTGCGTTATACCTCCTCGTTCATCAAACAAAGCTGATGACTATAAGTGTCAGAATAATAGTTTGAATTCCTTAAACTATTTCCTTTGCGTCGAGAAAGGGGATTTTTTTTACTTATATAAAATCACCTTGTGGCAACCAGGATAGTTCACTATCAAGTAAATTACAATAATAGAGTTTATCAATGTAGATTTAACGAAGACAGTATTACTGGTTGTTTTTTTTCTCATTCGAATAAAACTGCTTATCGACAGAATAACCCAAGTTAATTTCGAAAAATGTTTCTTTGTTGTTTATCAAACTTTTCTATTGACTAATTTTCTTTGGGTGTTATATAAGTATTCTACTCGTTAATAGTTAGGCCTATATATAAAAATCCGTGAGCCAATCTTCATTTAACGTCTTACTGTTTATTTTTCTCTAAGACGTCACACAACGACATAATGTGGTTGTGTGTGTCTTCCCATACTCTAAAAGTATTCATATATCTTGTTTTCACTCGTAATTCTGTTACTAACAATATCTTGCCAGTACCAGATTTAAATCACTTTTGTGGAACCCTGTCTTATAAAAGGACTGATGTGTGTGTGTGTGTGTGTGTACGTGTGTGTACGTGTGTGTGTGTGCGTGTGCGTGTGTGTGTGTGTGCGGGCTCGTGTGTCTGCTGTTTTGGTCAATAAGCTTTTTATTCTTTGTTCACCCCAGGCAATTTTCTTCAGCTGAAGGATGTCCTACTCGACTTGCAGAATAACCGAAATAATTTTCAAGAATAGAAGCGCTGGTAAGCTACATTTCCTAAGTCCTATTTCAACATCTTGGGGAACACGTGAGTACTCGTATATCCACAAATCTCCTTTTTGCTGAAACAAACCAAGTTTCCTCAAGTTTGTTGACGGGTCAGAGCGATTACTGTCATAAAGTTAAACTCAGATTTGAGTCAAAAATTCATTTGCCTGGAGTGAGTTCATTCATCACTATCCCTCTCAGAACCCGGAGATCTTGGGTTCTGGAGGGGAAACCCACCTGAGGAACGCATTCCTAGAGTCATGGAGTTAAGACAAATTCTGTGCCTGCCTATGTCTCTCTGTCTCTGTCTCTGTCTCTATCTCTATCTCTATCTCTATCTCTATCTCTATCCCTATCCCTATCTGTCCTATTTCTGTCTCTATATCTGTCTCTATGTTTATCTCTCTATATCTTTGTCGCTATCTCTATCTCTGTCCCTATCTCTATTTTTATTTCTGTCTTTATCTCTGTCTTTATCTATATCTTTATCTTTATCTTTATCTTTATCTTTATCTTTAATTCTATTCCTATTTCTGTCTGTATCTGTATCTGTATCTCTATGTTTCAATCTCTGTCTTTCTCTGTCTCTGTCTCAAGATCTCAGTCTCTCCCTCTTTGTCTGTATCTGACTTTGTCTATGCATTTTGTCTATTTTTATACACATGTCTGTCTGTCTGACTCTGTCTGTTCGTCTGTTTGTCTGTCTGTCCTGCCTCCTTGCCTGCCTGTCTACCTGTTTTCCTGCCTTCCTGACTGCCTTTCTGTATGTCTGCCTGCCTGTTTCTCTCTCTACCTGTCTATCTGTCCTGCCTGCCTCCCTACCTCCCTGTCTACCAGTCTATCTGTCTGCCTACTCCCCTGCCTGCCTGTCTGTTTGCCTGTCTCCTTCCATCCCTCCTTCCCTCCCTCCTTCCCTCCCTGGACAAGCAGAATCTTCCATGTCCCTCCCTTTCCTTAACCTCCTCCCACCGACGTCCAACCAACTTTTTTCTTTTTCTGCTCATCACCACAGGATTTCCGTTCGTTGCCTCTACGGCGGTCCTTCACAGCTGGCCCTCCATCTCCCTGGAAGACCCCATCTCCGCCCACAAGTCTCTAAACTGGCCCTTCCTCCTCCTCCTCCTCCTCCTCCTCCTCCATCTCCTCTTCTTCTTCTTATTTAACTATTCACCTTCTTATCATTATTTGACTTCTTGGGGTTGTTCGACTTCTTCGAGTTCTTTGACTTCGACTTCTTTTAATTCTTCGAATTCTACTTCTTCGAGTTCTTTGACTTATTCTACTTCTCTTTCTTCTCCTTCTCTTTCTTCTCCTCCTCCTATCCTCCTCCTCCTCCTCCTTTTGGGGAAAGCCACTGTAGCTTGCCGATCCCTTCTCCGGACAACAATAAAGCTTCTGGTTGTCCGGTGTATCCTGTCGGCTGGAAATGTCCAGGACATGGGTTTCCGGGGCTCCTCCGGGGCTCTTCTGAACGAAAAGTCCTCCGAGGCTCTTCCGGTTATGCCATGAGACTGGTCTTCATAAGGTCGTCAGTCTGGGCTGAGGGTCTTCTTTATCTTGTTGTATCTGAAAACTACCCTAACATCCAGTTTCTTTAGAATGTTCACAACTCCAAGGAAAATTTAATGATAAGCGAGAGCCAAGGTCTTAAGGTTGTCCTGATTATTTGGTTCTTTCCTAGCTACTCTGAAGAAACGTTTCTTGGTGGTGTTGCGACATTGGTTGAGAATATGAATAGGATATTTTAATTTTTCCCCAATATTGTGTATGGTTCTTATTTCTTCGTGAAATATTATGGGTATAAATTCTGTATCAAATACATGGAAATAAAAACAGACCTTTTGATGATTAGAAAAATAATGAATACAAGCTATTGGTAAGTTTTCCATAAACAAAGTCTCTGAAAGTCCCTTATCTCTAGACTCTAAATATAAAAAAGGCAAACAATTATTGTTTCCCCTTTCGTAGGTGAATTACCTACCTAACAACAGGGGGGGGGATGTACGAGTGTTGTGGTATGTTATTACAGTTGGTGAAGGTATTCGTGAGAGAGAGAATGGTATTAATCAAACTCCAATTCTCTCGAGACTGTTTATTGGCAAAATAATGCGAGTATAGGCGAATAAGGCTGCTGTCTTGGCAGCGGAACAGAATTTTTTATGCAAGAGGGATATAATGCATATTTAGGAAGATTGCAAATAATTTTGTTTACAAATTACAATTCTGACGTTAGAGAATACTACTACTAACATTTATAGACGTTTACGTATTGATATGTAGAACATAAAAGTTTTAACAATGCTATATTTTCATAATACTAGTTTCAGCGGGTGGCAAATATCAATACAAAAATTAATCATATTACACAAATGCTATAGAAAACGAATTCTTCAAGGCGTGACCTTGGTACACGAGTACAAGATTCCATGTTAAGACTAAAAACTTCTGTATAGGGTAAACTGGGAAATAATTAGAGACAAGGATTTCCCAGCGTAATATTGTGCGAGATCCGCCCAAGAAAATAATTCTTCGTTTCAACACAAAATACTAAACAATCACCACATCAATTGTTCTGGGACTAAAATCATAGCAAGATCCAGGAGAGAAACGCGATTGAATCATACATAATATCAGACAGATATGAAAAAACATGAACATGACTTATGGAGATTTTACATGTGATAGAATTTTAGATGATTTAATTATTAAGACGTCCTCTTCAGACTGATTCAGTGGTTTTAGGTAAAATAAGTTATGGTCATGCACCTCTCCTCACTCTTGTTAAAACGTGTTCCACCTTTTGTTTCTGTTGTCTGCGTTCCTTCTTGATTTCGTACCTAAACTTTCTCACGTCCTTATCTTATGGAATTCGTTTGTAGGTGTAATTATAAGAAATTATTTACTGCCTTCACGTTTCTTTTCACCTGTGGTAAGGGTGATAACCTCCCCCGACTAGTAAATCTAGAGGAGAAACTAAAATGAATGAACAAAGCTGGTAGGTTAGGTTTAACCAATTAACACTAGTTACACAAAGAGTTGATAAACTGGAAGATATAAAAGAAAGTAAATCAAACCTAACTAAAGAAATAGAATAATTAGAAAGAGTTAAGAGAAGTAAAGGACGAGAATGAGGAATTAAAGGGCAATAAAGAGAATAAAAGAGTCCATAGCAAAAGAGGTAAGTGGTTGGAAAAAAGTACAAGAGAACAATAAAATTGAATTTAGAGATATAATGAAACAGCAAATGAAAAAACAAACTAAGGACACAGTTATTAAAGTGATGAGGGAGAAGGAGAATATAGTAAGAGACTTACCGGATAAAAAGAAATGTATAATTATATTAGGGATGGAAGAGAAGTATAATCCAAATAGGACTACAAGAATAAAGGAGGAAAAGGAAAAAAGTAAATAAGATATTAGTTGTTCAAGAAGATGAGCCAGAGACAGGGAAAAAATAGAAGAAATATATAGACTAGGGAAATACAATACAGATAAGACCAGACCAATTAAGGTTAAATTCAGGTCACAAACGACAGCAGAGACAGAGAATATATTAGAAAAAACAGGGATTAGCAGACAGTGATCAATATAAACAGGTATGGATAGAAAGAGCAATGAATAAAGAGGAAATGGAGAATGAGAAAGCAAAAAGACTAAAAGCTAAGGAAAAAAAAGAACAGTCAGACAAAGAGAAATTCTATTGGAGAGTGAATATGAAAGTGAGGAAATGTTTCATAGCAGAGAAAAACAGAAGGAAAACAGAAAACACAATGGAAGTAACAGAAAATTAAAAGTGTCTTACACAAATATATTTGGCTTAATAACAGGCTTAAATGAACTGAATGACTACCTGAAGGAAAAAGAACTGGACATAATTGGAATTGTAGAGACAAAATTTAAAGGTCCACTACCACCCAACAGTGTAGGACATGGTGCATATAATTATTGGATTAGAAACAGAGAGGTAAAACAAGGGGGTGGAGCTATGTTCCTGACTAAGAAGGGTATGAATGTGAGGAATATCACATATGGAAAGAATAGAGTAGACATGATTATGATGGAAGTGGAGGACAAGGATGGGAAGAGCAGGAAGTTTGTAGTAAATTATGTGCCTCCTAAAGCGACTTCGTGGGAGGAGAAAGAACGTAAAAATATGTTAGAAGACACAAGGATAACACTAAATAAGATAATGGAAGATGGAGAAAAAATAGTTATAATGGGTGACTTTAATTGTAAAGAAATCTGCTGGGAAGAGATAGCAATGAACGGTGGAGACAACCTATGGGGAAATGTACTACTTGATATGCTTATAGAACACAAAATGACGCAATGGATACAAGAGAATACTAGGTATAGAAATGAGGAAGAACTATCGAGATTGGACCTAATAATCACATCAGAACCCGAAATAGTGGACAAGAATGAATATAAGATACCAATAAGTAAAAGTGACTACATATTGGTTGAACTGAAACTAAATGCGGAAAAATACACGAAAAAAAAGAACAATATAGAAAGGGAATATTGATGTATGGATTTTTTTTTTTTTTTTTATAAAATAAGAGAATTCTTTCAAAAAGCAGAGTGGGAAAGAATACACAAGGAGGAAACAACAGTATAAGAGAAATGGAATATTTTAGCAAAAATTATAAAGAAAGAGTGGAAAAGTATGTTACAAGACAAAAACAAGAAAAGGAGTATGTAAAGTGTTGGTACAGCAAAAGATATAGGGAGTTAAAAGACAAAAGGGATAAAACTTGGATAAAATGGAAAAAAAACAAACAAAAGACCTGAAAAATGGAAATATATACTAGTTATAGAAATGAATATGTACAAGTGTGCATAGAAGAAAATAAGAAAATACGAAAAAGATGTCATAGAAAAATGTAAAGATCAACCAAAACTATTTTACAGATTTGTAAACAACAAACTGAAAAAACAAACAAGAATTAGAGAAAATACGACAAGGAGATAAATACACAGAAGCAATAGAAATGGCAAAAATTATGAACAAGCATTTTAAATCGGTGTTTACGAGGGAGAACATACAACCTAGAGATATCGAGTGGGAGGAGAAAGTCCCCCCTATGAAAGATATAGAAGTAACAAGGAATGAAATAATGAATCACTTGAGTAATCTCGATGTCAGAAAATCGCATGGACCAGATGAAATGGCAAACTGGATCTTGAGAGAATGTAGGAATGAACTAACAGACAAAATACATAGTCTAATATGCAGTTCATTGAAAGAGGGAAAAGTTCCAGAGGATTGGAAAAAAAGCAAATGTAGTACCAGTATATGAAGGGGGAAAACAAGGAAGACCCTACTAACTATAGAACGGTCTCTCATGCAAATATGATAGCTAAAATTTGTGAAAGAGTTATCAAAATAAGATGGGCAAGGCATTTGAAAAAAAAGTACTAAATCCAAGGCAATTTGGATTTAGACAAGGACGATCATGCGTCACAAACTTTATGTGTTTCTATCCAAGGCTAATAGATGTAATACAAGAAAGAAATGGATGGGCTGATTGTGTATTTCTAGACCTGAAAAAAGCTTTTGATAAGCTGCCACATAAGATATTGCTAAAGAAATTAGAAACTGCAGGAGGAATACACGGCAAACTACTGAAGTGGATGGAAGACTTCTTGCATGAAAGAAAAATGAGAGTGGTGATAAGAGACAAACACTCTAATTGGGATGAAGTGATAAGTGGAGTTCCACAAGGAATAGTTCTGGCCCCAATAATGTTTGCTATATATATTAATGACATGGATAAAGGAATTGAAAGTTATATGAGCTTCTTTGCGGACGATGCAAAATTGTTGAAAAAAGTGAACACCAAAGACGATTGTGAGTCGCTACAGAGTGATCTCAATAAAGTATGGGAATGGAATAGGAAGTGGGAGATAGAATTCAATATTAAGAAGTGTTGTATAATGGAACTTGGAAAAAGGAAAAAAAAAGAATAGTGGGATCATATAAATTGGGAGAGGAAGAAATTAAAAAAGTAGAAAATGAGAAGGACCTGGGAGTCATTATTATGAATAATATGTCCCCTGAGAAACATATAAACAAAATTTTGGAGAAACTTATAATCTAATAAGAACAATCAAAGTGACAATTATATACCTGGACAAAGAAATGGTGAAGAAAATAATAGTCACTTTGATAAGACCAAGATTGGAGTATGCAGCAACGACGTGGTCATCAAGTACAAAAAAATGTATAACAAAACTTGAAAGAATACAAAGAGCAATTACGAAATTGGCACCAACACTCTCAGAACTATCATGTGAAGAGAGACTAGCAAAACTTGAGCTACAGACATTAGAGCAAAGAAGAGAGAGGAGACTTGATAACTATTCATAGAATCATGAAAGGCATAGAAACTATTGATAGAGAGGATCTAATAAAATGGGATAGTAGAAATACAAGAGGACACGGAAAGAAAATCAAGAAAGACAGTTAATTATAGTAGAGACCTGAAAAAGAACAGCTTTCCCCACAGGGTAATAGACGTTTGGAACAAGTTAGATGAGAAAGTGGCGTGTGCGAATTTACGAATACACGAATTTAAAAACAGCCTAGACAAAACGATATATGAAGACGGGACACCACGAGCATAGCTCCCCTTCCCGTAAAATACAACTAGGTAAATACAACTAGGTAAATACACGCACACACACACACACACACACACACACACACACACACACACACACACACACACACACACACACACACACACACACACACAATCTTCTTCATACCCAAACATTCAGGGTAAAGGTTACGGGAGATTCTAAGGCTAAGCTTCTCCTGGTGTAAGCCCCTCCTTTTACCCGATTCCGCATTACAAGAGATGAGTCTATGTGACGTAAGACAACAAATGGTCGGAGGAGGATGCATGCTTACGCTCAAGAATTACTGTTTTTCATTGGAGAAGAGGAATGAAGCCCATCTTGCCTTTGATGGATGCCTGTGGCGCTCCCCAACTCCCAATACGGCCAAGGAGGGACATATTGCATTGGTTCAACACAGGAAAAAAAAAAAAAAAAAAAAAAAAAAATGCAGATGCTTTTTTTTCTCCTTTTCTTTATTTTTCCTCTTCTGCAAGTCTCTCTCGGTCTCTCTCACTCTCTAGTTGGTTGTCTAACTGTATACTTGTTTGTCTGTCTATGTTTGTCTGTCTACCTGTCTGTATCTTTCTGTCTGTCGTCTGTCTCTGTCTATCTCTGTCACTGTCTCTGTCTCTCTGTCTGTATCTCTCTGTCTCTCTATCTGTCTCTGTCTATCTGTCTCTGTCCGTCTCTGTCTGTCTCTGTCTGCCTCTGTCTGTCTGTCTCTGTCTCTGTCTGTCTCTGTCTGTCTCTGTCTCTGTCTGTCTGTCTCTGTCTGTCTCTATCTGTCTGTCTCTGTCTCTGTCTGTCTGTATCTATCTCTGTCTCTGTATCTATCTCTGTCTTTGTCTGTCTGTCTATCTGTCTGTCTGTCTATCTGCGTCTGTCTGTCTCTGTCTCCGTTTCTGTCTGTCTGTCTCTGTCTGCCTCTGTCTATCTGTCTGTCTGTCTATCTGCGTCTGTCTGCCTCTGTCTCCATTTCTGCCTGTCTGTCTCTGTCTGCCTCTGTCTATCTGTCTGTCTATCTCTGTCTCTGTATCTGTCTGTCTGTGTGTCTGTGTATTTCTGTCTATGTCTGTCTCTGTCTCTGTCTCTGCCTCCGTCTATCTGTCTGTCTATGTCTGTTTGTCTGTCTCTGTCTAACTGTCTGTCTGTCTCTGTCTAACTGTCTGTCTGTCTGTCTCCTAATCTTTCTCTCTCTTTCTCTTTCACACACACACACACACACACACACACACACACACACACACACACACACACACACACACACACACACACACACACACACACACACACACACACACACACACACATCCACACATACATACATGCATACACACACACACACACACACACACACACACACACACACACACACACACACACACACACACACACACACACACACACACACATACACACACACATGCACGCACGCACACACCAAATTTGGTATTGACAACATGAGTTCTATGCAGTCATTATTCTGGGAACTTTGCTGACACCCCTAATGATCAGAGTCACGCATCGTTCCTTTGTGATTGGCCAATAACTCTCACTCACAGAAGAATGGTGATATCTTTTATTTTCCATCTTTACCTTCTCCTACCCTCCTTAAATTTACCCTTCACCACTTCACTTAAGCTCCAGTCATACCAAGCTTACGACCTATTTCCGACCACCTTCTTCGACGGTGGCACTTTTGTTTCTCTCATGGTTAGCGCCAATTGGCTATTTCATATTCATCTTCGTGTGTAGGAGGAGATTCATTCCAATCGTGTCATTGTCTTGAATTCTATTTATAAACAGAGAAACATCACAAATCATCCTGGTCGTCGGTGGTCGGAAACAGGTCGTAAGCTTGGTGTGTCTGGGTCTTTACTCCATCTCTCATGTGTGATATGCTCCCCAGGGATAGAACCGCTGGTGATCCCAGAACATACACTCAAAGGAACTACCAACACATGCAACCACAAAGTCGAGGAGCTTTTTTTGCCAACTGTACAAGAGGTCTGAGTCCCCGAGAGCGTACGTGCGGCGTCATTCATGAACTCCTTTTCATTGTCACCACGCAAAATCATCATTATCATCATCATCGTCGTCGTCGTCGTCACCAATAGTTTCGTGGAATATTGAGTTGATTGAATGGGTCGGGGAAGGAATTGCTTTAATAATAAACTTGATAATTACTACGTTACGACGATTCTTGAAATGTGTGTCCGCCGTGCCGCTAAAAACAAATACATTTCCGTAAATTAAATTATCTTTCTGTAATTGCCATTTGTAACTATGATTTTTAATGTTGTATTGTACATGCATGAATATCAAGCGACAGCGTATGGCACACATGCGCGCACACACACACACACACACACACACACACACACACACACACACACACACACACACACACACACACACACACACACACACACACACACACACATACATCAAGGTTATGAGACGTACAAGTGTAGAGGGTGGCAATGAGTTAGAAGTCTAAAAGGAGAGAGGCTGGAGGATGTGAATAGCTTTAGGTATTTGGGGTCACATGTGGCAGGAAAGGGAGGAGTAGAGGTGGAGGTAATTTGTAGATTGAGAGAAGCAAGTAAATGCCTTGGGGGATTAAACAGTGTCATGAGAACTAGGCAAATGGGAAAGGACGTAAAGACGGCATTGTGTGGAGCAGGGGTTTGGAATTTAAGAGAGGCAGAGAGGACAATTTAAATGTGTTTGAGATGAAATGTCTGAAGTTTGGTAGGGGTTACTAGGCTGGATAGATTGAGAAACGAGAAGATGAGGAGAGCGGGGGTGGATATGGTGTTAGGGGTTGGGTTGATGAAAGAGTATTGGGATGGGTTGGCCATATGGGAAGAATGAGTGGTGAAAGATTTGTAAAACAGGTGTGGAAGGCAGAGGTGGAAGGAGTGAGCTTGAGGGACGACCGAGGATAAGATAAAAGGATAGAGTAAAGGGAGCGTTGAGAAAGAGGGGAATGTCTGTTGAGCAAAAAAGCAAGAAGGCATGAGATAGGGATGAATGATGTATGACTTCGTATAGATGATACTGTTGTGGAGGTAAAGTTGGGATGGGGAATGAAGAGGGAAGGGAGTTCTTAGGTGTGAATTAAATTTCGACGTAGCCCGGCGGGATTTCTCCCCGTCTTTCTTTTTTTTTCTTTTTTGCGTGAGGGGACAGGGAGGGTGGGTCGCCGATTAAGTGAAGCGGCTTTGCTGTGTATGTGCTGTGCCTCACTAGATTGCTTCTGGCCCAGGGGCAGTGGGCGGGATGTGCACATATATATTATATATATATATATATATATATATATATATATATGTATATATATATATATAAATATATATGATATTCCTTTCGTCAACATCCCACATTTAACTTTTCCCACTCTCCAGCCCTAATATTTCTCCAACTCCAATTTATTCTAATTTTCTCGTATGTTTTCCATGTTCCCTCACCGCGTTGTTTTTCCGGTTTCCCAATAGTCATAAATTTTTTACCTTCTCCCTGTTCACACCTAGACCATTTTCTCCTCGCGTCTTTCATATTTGTTAATTGAAAATAATCGTCCGATCTACTACCTCCATCACCATCAACACTTTCACATTGAATCTCCTTCTCACTAGTATTCAATCCACGAACACATGATAAATCACATTAAGTGCAACACTTCCATGCATACCTTTTCATTAGTTTCTTTTCGAAACGTGTGGCAGTAAAATCATATCCTTTGTAGAGTGCTTCAGTTCTCTCGTAGCCCAAGTTTGCATTAATATTTCCTAACACCATGTATCTAGTCATAAGTAATTCTGTGCACATACTTAGCTCCCACCAGAAATACTCTCTCCTTTCTCTTGTACTCCTTTCCATCTCGTGACTGCTGTGCACAATCCCTCAAAAGACCTCGTTTTGTTTAAGTTATTTTCACCTTCACACATCATTTGTTCATTTATTTTCTTCTGTTCTTGTGCTCACTTGCACACATTCTTTCTTAACAGTACGGCTGCATCGCCCTTGTGCTCTTTGAACCCCTGATTATCGTCTCGTTCCCCTTACCTTTCACTTTTGTTTCACATATAACCTGGGTGTTCAACCTGCATTCCTTCATCATTCAATCTGCCTCTTTGTTCTTATGTTGTTACATCCACACATATCAACACAACAGATCCTGCAGTACACATGAGTAACGATCCAATTAGAAAAAGTGAAATTGACTTAATATTTCTCACCCTTCATCATTCAATCTGTTTCTTTGTTCTTATATTATTATATTCACACATATCAGCACAACAGATCCTGCAGTACACATGAGTAACGATCCAATTACAAAAAGCAAAATTAACTTAATATTTCGTATATTCACATCCTGGGGAATATGACGATAGTGTGAAAGATAGATGTAAATATCCTATCCGAAATATCACTTGAAGCTCTCGAAAGAAAAGAGCAAAACATACTTATAATCAAACAAGAACTGTACCATACATACCGTGATCAGTGTTACTGTCTGCCACATTTGTCTCCTAAAAGATGGCTCCAAATTACTTCAAGTGGCTGCACACTGGACTATCATACTACTTAATTTTACTACTTCGTTAAGTAGAAACTACTTTGGTTACCATATTCTAGACTCCCGTAAGAACATCTCAACATTGTGCCAAACATTCGCATGGGTTTAGCTTCTCTTAGACAGTCATTCAGCTTCTCGCTATATGACACAAGTGTAATTTGACATTTGAAAAAAATGAAAAACAAAATACTCCAACTTATGTTAAACTAAATAGCAAGAACAAATAGCATGCTACCGAGAAATACCTAGTGTGACGCCACATTTTTGTTCTTTCAACGTCTAAGCTGGTGGAAAGCGAGAGGACTGCATCACGAGGTGCCGAGTAGCTGCGGCCGAAGCCGTCGCCTTTGCCCTGTTATGCACTTGAACTGTTAGAGCAGGTACCAGTCACCACTGGGAATCTGAGAGAAGTGCGGGATGCAAACCCACAGCTAGGCGAATGCAAGACCAGCGTGCTTACGGCTACGCCACCAGCGCGCGGGATGTTAAGAATGGTGACAGAGCGCCTATGGACCTTAAACCGAGATGCATGAAAGACATAGTTATCCCAGTGTGGCGTATGTCATAGTTGTATGGAACGAGTACCTGACAAAGGCCATATCTTAACACAAAAAGAGTATCAGTTCCATAAAGGCCAACATATGAGGAGAATCTAATGGAAATGGAAATTATATTGCTGGAATCAAAAATAGAGAAAGGACAGATAAACCTGGATTTTAGGTCCTGTTCACACTAGTGGTTTGAACCGTGCGGACACCGCGGCGGTCCGCATAGTCAAGGAAGAACTGCGCGGTTGTGTGTGAATGTCTCCATTGAATTACAGTGTAATTATACCGTGGCGGCAGCTGAAACCGCTACTGTAAACAAGGCTTTAGGTAAGGTAGACCACGGAAAATCGTCGGCGTGAAAAAACAAACAAACAAACAAACAAAAACAAAAAAACATTGGATGAACCTTTAGATCAACCAAGACAAAAACATGAAGAGTTTCAGCTTTCCAAAGAATAAGAAAATTGATGGAATGGATTATCACAGAAAAATGAAAATAATGAAAAATAAAAATAAATGGATTGGGACGGGGGAGTGGGGTAAACAGCAAAACATAACCGAAGAAGTTGACATGTTGATATAATCAAAGCAGACGCCTGTACTTAGATGTGAATTTACATGTACATACAATTTATATTGCAAATGCAGAAGTGTGTACTTGGAATCGAGCAAACGAAAAATCGCAGAGATAGTCACTCCAAAAACTAAGAGTTCAAAAGTAGCCAATGATTAGGTTTCCAACTAATAAAGTATATGGAAATGAATGTAACTAACATGTTTTTTGTAAGACTAGACTAGGTAAATTCACCTAACTCTAAGCATTCCCATCATGACCAACTCATGTTCCTCTTTATAATTTATTTTTATTATCATTTTTCACACTTATCCATCAATTTGTTTCTATACTCGTTCTCATCCTCGTCATTGTTCTACAGAATCTCCACGTCCTCTCTGTCTTCCTTCTTCTGCTAATGCTGTTGTCCCTCCTCCTCATTCTCTTCTTTTGCCTTCTTGTTCTTCTTTCCCTCCTGCATTACCTCCTCCCCCTCCTCCCCCTCCTCGTTCTATAGGTTCTCCTCGTCCTCTCCGTCTTCCTCCTCCTCCTACTACTGCTGTCCCTCCTCCTCATTCCCTTCTTTTACCTTTTTGTTCTTCTTGCCCTCCTACATTACCTCCTCTTCCTCCTCCCCCTCCTCGTTCTATAGGTTCTCCACGTCCTCTCTGTCTTCCTCCTCCTCCTACTACTGTTGTCCCTCCTCCTCATTCTCTTCTTTTGCCTTCTTGTTCTTCTTTCCCTCCTGCATTACCTCCTCCCCCTCCTCCCCCTCCTCGTTCTATAGGTTCTCCTCGTCCTCTCCGTCTTCCTCCTCCTCCTACTACTGCTGTCCCTCCTCCTCATTCCCTTCTTTTACCATTTTGTTCTTCTTGCCCTCCTACATTACCTCCTCTTCCTCCTCACCTTCCTCTTCACATCCTTCTCCTGCTCTTTCCCTCTTCCTTCTCATCCCCTTCTTTCTCCCACTTCTCCCCCTCATTCTCTTGCTCCTCCTCTTCCTCTTCCTCTTCCCTACCTCCTCTTTGTTTATCTTTTTCTCCACTTAATTATTTTCTTCCTCGTCGTCCTTGTCCCTCTGTTCGTCCTTACCCTCCTCTTCTTCGTCCTTCTCTTTATCCTTATCCTCTTTTATGTTCTCGTCATCTTTCTTCTAATTACATCTTTATTTTCTTTCTCCTTTTCGTCCTTTTCATTTTCTTTGCCCTGTTCCTCGCTCTCATCTTTGTCCTCGTTCTTGTCCTCGTTCACTTTTTGCTCTCTTCTCCTCTTCCTAGTTCTATGTCCTTATCTCCTTCTTTCTCTTCATCCTTCTCTTCCATCTTCTCTTCGTTCTCTTTTTCCTTGTCCTCGTTCACTTTTTGTTCTCTTCTCCTCTTCCTAGTTTTATGTTCTGTTCTCCTTCTTCCTCTTCCTCCTTCTCTTCCATCTTCTCTTCGTTCTCTTTTTCCTTGTTCTCTTTCTTGTCCTCGTTCAGTTTTTGCTCTCTTCTCCTCTTCCTAATTTAATTGCTCTTCTTCGTCTTCCTCCTTCCGTCTCCTCTTCGTTCTCTTTTTCTTTGTTCTCGTTCTTGTCCTCGTCCTCTTTTTTGTTCTCGCCTTCCTCCTTCTCTTCCTAGTCTTCTTCATCCTCTTCTTTTCCCTCTTCGTCTTCTGTCTCCTCTTCCTCCTCTTCCTCCTCTTCCTCCTC
>NC_134783.1:16213939-16216439 GCF_046742065.1 Oratosquilla oratoria
GACTGACTGACTGACTGACTGACTGACTGACTGACTGACTGACTGACTGACTGACTCACTGACTGACTGACTGACTGACTGACTGACTGACTGACTCACTCGCTCACGCTCAGTCACTCACTGACTCATTCAGTCACTCAGCCTCTAACTCACTGACTCGCTCTCACTGACTCTCACTCACTCTTACTCTCTCACTCTCACTCACTCTCTCACTCACTCACTCACACTCTCACTCTCTCACTACCTCTCTCACTCTTACTCTTTCTCCCACTTTCATTCTCACTCTAACTCTCACTCTCCCACTCTCACTTTCATTCTCACTCTCTCTCTCTTTTCCTTTTATCTATCTGCCTCTCTTCTTATATCTATCTACCTCTCTCTATCTCTCTCTCCCTCCCTCACCCTCTTTATCTATGTATGTTTCTCTGTTTTTTCTCTGTCTTTATCTTCCTGTCCCTGTTTCTCTGTCTTCCTCTTTCTTTCATCACGTTGTCTCCTTTGGTGGGCTAGTTCCAGAGACAAAACGGTAATAACTTGCGTAAATCAAGATGATAAGTCTTTGGCGCTGCCGGGCACCAGCATCCCACGAAGTCTCTGTTCATTCTTGAAGACTCTTCAAGACCTCAGCTCCTGCTCGTAAACTTCTTAAAGAATCAATTGATTCTTGAGAAATGACATCATCGAACTCAGCCACGAACATTGGTGACCACACGACAAGTGTAAAGGGTTAAGCCTTGTGGGGGCCAATGCAGGACCACCAAACTATCCTCCAGGAAACGGTGCAGTCTTTGTACTTATATCTCAGGGGAATGCCTTGGGAGGGTTGTATAGGTGGAGTGAATTACATGTGATTCACCACAGTGATTTTGTCATACATGAATTGAGATTTTTATTTCTGTTCCCCTGAATATATTACTGGCGAGGACTTTTTCGGTCCTACGTGAAACGAGACATTTTGAATTGGAACGCATCTTAGCAAAACGCCTATGAATTCATGCTCACGACTGTACAATTGTAGCACCTTGAGCTTCAGTCTTATTTTTGTAATCACAGACTAAGACTGCCTTCGCCTTGGCACTCTAATCTTTAAAGTCCTTATTAGGTCAATAACGGACGATTTTATTCAGCTGAGGAGGCGTCAATGTAGCAAAAGAATCCCTTGAGCATTTCCGTAAAGATGTTTGGCTCACATAAGACTGTCACCACGTGGGCACCATGTGACGTCACGCTATCTGATACGGTCTCAGGAAGATGGGCTGGTGTGAAAACACCCGGAGACAACACCCATCCCCGAACCAATCTCGAAGAGCATCAGAGTCATCATCATTTATTTACTAGTAGATTCCTCGATGTGAATAGACAGAGACAAATCATACATGAGGAAGGGAGGGAGGGGGGGAGGGTACTAAGTGACGTCACACCTACTTAGCGACGTCGTAACAACCGAACCATTGACCCAATTTATTCTTTTGTTTAATCAAATCTTTTGACGTCATTCGGAATAACAATAGGGCTACTCCGTAATGAACCCAGAAGAGAATGAAGAACATATGTGTTCTTCATATGATGAGAACAAAAATGTTAACCTACGTTCATCAGGGAAATGGAAGAAAAACATAATGTATTGTATTCTTGACCTAAAGGCCACAATGGAGAGAAGATTTAGTAATCACAGGAACATGCGTAATTGGTGTAAAAAAGAAAAAAAAAAAAAAAAAAAAAAAAAAAAAAAAAAAAAAAAAAAAAAAGGGGGACTTTTTACTTTGCATTATTTGTTTCTGGCAATAAAGAAGACAGTGCGTTTTCATTGTGCATGAAAGGACAGAGTGATTCGTTTATTTTTGTAATCAGGAATTTACTCAATGTCCTCTAATAATTTACAGTTCCTCCTGGAAGGAGCAGAAGTAGTAATAGGACGAGAAGAAGAAGAGGAGGAGGACGAGGAGAAGGAAGGGGAGGGGAAGGAAGAAGAGGAAGAATAGGAAAAGGAGGAGTAAGAGAAGGAGGAGGAGTAAGAGAAGGAGGAGGAGGAGAAGGAGGAGGAGGAGGAGGAGGAGAAGGAGGAGGAGGAGGAGGAGGAGAAGGAGGAGGAGGAGGACGAGGAGGACGAAGAGGAGGAGGACGAGGAGGACGAGGAGGACGAGGAGGACGAGGAGGACGAGGAGGACGAGGAAGAGGAGGACGAGGAGGACGAAGAGGAGGAGGAAGAAGAAGTGATTTCGGAAGAAGGTGAAGAAAACGAAAGAGAAGAAAGTAAAGAAGAAAAACTTGAGTGAGGAGGAAGTGAAGAAGAAAGAGATAGAAAAAGAGAGTAAAGAAGATGACAACGAAGAGAAAAAAAGTAAAGGAGAGGAAGACAAAGATTGAAATGAAAATAGATAAATAAAAGGTGAGAAAGGGAGAGAAAAAAACAAACAAAGAGAATAAAGGAAGAGGTAAGGAAAGTAGAGGAGGAGGAAAACAAGAGGAAAATGAAGGACGAGGAAGAGGAGGAAGAAGA
>NC_134783.1:16221439-16231439 GCF_046742065.1 Oratosquilla oratoria
AGCGATCTGTGCGAACCCGACCCCCCACAAGAAGCTGTGAGGTCCCGTTTGCAGTGGCCAGGTCGTGACGACGTCGAGAACGGGAGAAGAAATACGAGGAGGATGTGCAGGAGGAGGAACAGGAGGGGGCGGGGGGAGGGGGAGGAAGCGGGAGGAGAAAGGAAGAGGAGAAAGATTCGTAGTAAGAGGAGGAGGAGGAGTAGGATGAGTAGGAGGAAGAGTGAGGGGAGGAGAAAGAGGAGGAGGAGGAGGAAGTGGAGAAGGAGAAGGAAGAGGAGGAGGTGAGAGAGGTGAAAGAGTAGACGGAGGAAGAAGAGAAAGGGAGGAGGTGGGGGGAATAGATGGTCGAGAAATAGAAAGAAAAGAAAGAGAATGGAAAGAAGGAGGAGGAGAAAGAGAAGAAAGAGTAGACGAAGGAAGAGGAGGAGGAAAAGATAGAAATTTCAAAGTGAAGTTTGTAGTTACCAATAGCTTTAAACAAGACTCTTTGTGCTTAATCCAATACATAGAAGAACTAATTGTGTTGTAATTCGTCGTTGATTCTCGTTGTTTCGATTCTTGGGGACGATAATTTGCTAAATATATGGAGTAAAAGGTGATAAATGATTTGTGTACTGAGATCAGACGAACGTAGACATAATAGATGATAACTTATCAACAATCTTGAGTTGAAGATAAGTAAAGGAAATAAAAAGAAAGATATGACATGATGAATGACTCTGGTCCATAGGGGTACCAAGCGTGTCCGAATAACACTGACTGCATAAAAGATATGTAGCCAATAGCTCAAACGAGTCAAATATACGATAAAACTGAATTTAGATGAAGAGATACCTTTAAACAAAAGTGTCTGTAATAAGGTCCATGAGTAGGCCAAACATCACGCTGAGACAATCCGAAGAAAATATTTCAACATCTAACGACGCCCTCGAACGTAAAAACCTTTGCAGAATGCGCAGTCTTTTACAAGCCAGAAGGCCTGCTGCTTATGTTGCTTCTCGATATATCTTGTGTACATGAAATGCAAATATGAAGTGACTTCTATTGCGATAAATATGCAACAGAACACCTGCGGTACTCTTGGGTAATTGCAGAACTTGTATTTTCTACCTTCGAAGCGATTCACCTTCCACCGTTCTTTCTTGCTTAAACAAGGAGGGAAGGAACACGCTCACACATGCACATACACACATGTAAATCAACGACCACACTTACTCAGACATGCACATATTCAGCTCACACGCATGTATATAATATTATATATATATATATATATATATATATATATATATATATATGCAAAATAACCAGAGAAGGGAAACTTGTAGACAGTACTTTCGTAACACGGTGATTTGATTGCTTGCAAATATATATATATATATAAATATATATATATATATATATATATATATATATATATATATATATATATATATATATATATATACACGAATATACTGTATATATATATATATATATATATATATACACGAATATATGTATATATATATATATATATATATATATATATATATATATACATGCACAAGTTTCGCAAAACACACGTGAACATACAAATTATGATAAACACCACAGAGAAAGGAAACAAAAAATTGATATGCCGAGTTTTTCTATCCTTTCCCTGTGGTGTTTAGCGTAATTTATTTATATATATATATATATATATATATATATATATATATATATATATATATATATATATATATATATTTATACATATAATGTGTGTGTGATGTGTATGTTGTATATGTACATGTATTTTTTTTACTAGTAAACTTGTATGGGAAACTGAAATTCTTTTTTCAGTTTCAAAAAATCTAATATACACAAGTGTTTTGTAACACTTTCACAATGTTTAAACCCCAACTCTGCTGTAGACGCTCAACTTGGGACTCACTAGCCCTTGTACGGATTACGGTTCTCGCGTTTGGGAGTAACTTGGTGACGTCACAAGTCGCCTACCTTTTCTGCGTTACTGTCTTTGAAAATAACCTTCAGTTGAACTCTGGTCTTCGTGATGTAGAATCTTTATATTTACTTTGCTGTTATTTATACTGATATGGATTTTCTGTTTTCGAAATGATTAGCTCGCTTCATCAGAAAACTGAACAGTAATTGACTTCAGGAAGCTTCATCCATTTTCTGTGTAAAGGATTTTTGCAAATATCATTGATTACGTTTTTCATTTATCATCGCCAAGACATTCTCGTTACCTATTCTTCATTAACGCTCTGAATTCTTTCCACACCAGTACCTTTGAAAAATAGCGCTTTTTAACCCTTCTATGTAGGATATATCTAAGTTTGTGTAAGTATATATTGCCATATGATACAGAATATACTTAGAGAGATACGGATAGATAGAGAAATGAATAGATATAGATAGATAGATATATAGATAGTAAGGTAGATGTGTAGATAGGTAGATAGATATATAGATAGATAGATGCAGATAGATTAAGATAGATGGGGATATAGATGGGGAGATAGGTGGGAGAATGGAAGATAGATGGAGAGATATATGGAGAGAGAGAGAGAGAGAGAGAGAGAGAGAGAGAGAGAGAGAGAGAGAGAGAGAGAGAGAGAGAGAGAGAGAGAGAGATGGAGAGAGAGATGCTGTAATGATTATAATTCATTTCATATTATTTGTTTTTGTTTTGTTATCATTTGTCTGTTTTGATTTTCATTTATTATCAGTTATTTGTCAATTTATTTTTATTTACTATTTACCTGTTTATTTATTATCTAACTATACCTATGCATTTATTTATGTATTTTATTTGTTATTGACATTATAGTTTTTATTTACTAATTTATCATTATGATTTTTTTTTCGCATCCGACCTAGATATGGACCAAAAGGTCTCCTGTTGGCATGCTCCGCCTTTGTAATCCTTTGTAATATATATATATATACAGTATATATATATATATATATATATATATATATAAACATATGTATAATTATATTATATATATATATATATATATATATATATATACTGTATATATATATACATATATAGAGAGAGAGAGAGAGAGAGAAAACGAGAGAAACAAAGAGAGACTAGCCCTGCTGATCATGTGACCCTGTTTGACCTTGTTGTGCCGTGTTTCTGTGTGCAGCTCCGTGTTCAAGTGTTCATCTCGGCGGGAGCCCCAGAGGTGTGATGGGAGGGCAATAGACAAGCGCAGTTTGATACACACCTATATATAGATCGCACCTATACATGCAAGAATATACACCCACGCAAACGCATACACAGACACGCACACAAACGTATACTCGCACACAAACACACACACGCACGCACACACACACACACACGCACACACACACACACACACACACACACACACACACACACACACACACACACACACACACACACACACACACACACACACACACATACACACACACACGCACACATACACACACACACGCACACACACACACACACACACACACACACGCGCGCGCGCGCGCTCACGCATGCACACACACAAACAAACAAGTGCGCGCACGCGAACTAATATCCACAAAATTATATAACTAAACAAAAACGGACAGAATCAGACACATACATAGATGCAGTTGGATAGAAAGAAAGAAAATCGATACATGTCTCTTTTTTATTTTCAAAAATCTTCTATCTTTTGTTCGTTTTTTTTTATTTTAAGTTACTCTGAGTGTCTGCGGCAACGTCACAAGGAGATAGAGAAATAGATAGAGAGAGAGAGAGGGGGGGGGATTGAGCGAGGTAGAGAGAGATAAGGGGGAAATTGAGCGAGGTAGAGAGAGAGATAGAGAGAAGGATAGGGAGAGAAAGAGAGAGATTGAGAGAGGTAGAGAAGGAGAGTAGAAGAGAAGAAGAGAAGGAGAGGGAGAGAGGAAGAGAGAGGGGGAGGAAGAAAGAGAGAGGGAGAGGGAGAGAGTAGAGGTAGATGGAGGGAGAGAAAAAGAGAGAGAGAGAGAGAGAGAGAGAGAGAGAGAGAGAGAGAGAGAGAGAGAGAGAGAGAGAGAGAGAGAGAGAGAGAGAGTTGGAGAGAGGGAGAGAGAAAAAATATGTAGGGGTGTGAAGAGGTACAGTGATCAAAGAGCTTAATATATTGGCCGTAGTTGGAACTGGGAGAGGTAGTCCGCGCAGCGAAAACTACCCGGGCTCCCCCTTCTCCTCCAGTTGCTACGAAAACCGGACCACTGTCACAACCTTACATAGACAATTGTACGAGTACACAATGCATCTCGCATACATTTTTTGAATTTACAAAGAATAAATACAGTAAAAAAAATATTTGTATGATTAGTATCTTATAGGAATTTTCTTAATTTTATGAATTAGGTGTTTAATCTTAACTTTCCTTGGAATTATAAACAGTCACTTTCTTAACATTAGGAAAATTACTAAGTGAATACAGAATCAACTCTGGCCTTCAATGAAATATATATATATATGTGTATATATACATATGTATGTGTATATATATATATATATATATATATATATATATAATATGCATGCGTGTGTGTTTGTACGTATATATGTATGTATGTATGTATATATGTATGCACGTATGTATGTATGTATGTATGTATGTATGTATGTACATATGTTTGTAATGTATGTATGAACTAGATGGTCATCTAGTCAGAGAGGCTTCTCTTACCTAAGATCTTCATCCTCACAAGGGAGTCAACCTTTGTGTTCGTCTTCAGAGCTTACAATGATAGATCGAAGAATCTGACGCCAAGACTCTGGAAGATCCTGCCGATTTGATCCCCTTCCCATCGACCTTCCACTCAGACGCTACACGAAGTCCTTTTCACTTGATCTACGACCTGAGTCCTTCATTATGTGCCTCCGTCACCCGTCCTCCGCCCTGTCCTTCCTCTGTCCCAGCGCACCTTCTGTCCAGGCGGTCTGTCGTCCTGCCGTCTTCCCGATATGGTTCCTCTCCTGAAGGGGGAAAGTAGATTGCCAGTGTCGTTTTATATTCCATGTTTATTTTATTTACTTTTTTAATTTTATTTTCTATAGATCAATCTGTTAGTTTATCTATTAACGTGTCTATATGTGTTTAATTGTTTATGTAATTATCTAGCTGTTCATTTAGTTAATTGCTTTTTCTTTATCAATTTATTGTCTTGTCTACTTAATAATTTGGTTATTCATTCATTAATTTATTTATTCATGTTATTCATTAATCAATCTACTTATCTATTTATTTTCTTATCTATTTATCTATTCTTTTATTCATTCGTTTAATATAGCAATGCTAGGGTCATTAGCTAAACGGCCATAACTTCTTTCTATATTCGCTCCAAGGCTTCTACTGCATCTCCTTTTCCTTTTTTTTTTCTCCTATCTCTCTCTCTTTTGTTTTCTCAAACACCTTTCCTTCTTTCTCTCTCCCTTTCTTGCTTCCTCCTTCCTTTCTCCCGTTCTTACTTCCTCTCTCCTAATCTGATTTCATTTCCTCTCTAGTTTCTTCTCTTTCTCTTCCTTTACTCCTTCCTCCTTGGTCTAATTGAACCTTCTCGCGCACTTTTCAATCTATTCTCTTCATTCTAATCCTTTCTATTTCACCCGTCTTCTCTTTTTTCTCTCTTGTGTCACCCTCTTTTTCTCTTTTTTCTTTTACTCCTCAATTCTCTTCTTTTTCTTCACCTCTTCCTCTTCTATTTTTCCTCCTATAGTATTTCCTTACTCCCTCGTCTTTGTCCTCCTTCCCCCATATATCTTCATCTTTCTCCATCTCCTCTTACTCCTGTCTTATCTCTCCCCTCTTCTCTCTACAGCCCCTATTATCTCTCTCTCCTCCTCTCCCTCCATCTCCTCTTCTCTCTATCCTTCTCCTCTCTCTCCTTCTCTCTCTTCTCCTCTCTCAACATCTCCTCTTCTTTCTCTCCTCCTCTCCCTCCATCTCCTCTTCTCTCTATCCTTCTCCTCTCTCTCTCTCCTTCTTTCTTTTCTCCTCTCTCAACATCTCCTCTTCTTTCTCTCCTCCTCTCTCCATCTCATCTTCTCTCTCTCTCTCTCTCTCTCCAGCTTCTCTTCTCTTCTCCTCTCTCTACATCTCCTCTTCTTTCTCTCCTCTCCTTCTCCTCTTCTCTCCTCCTCTCTCTCCATCTCCTCCTCTCTCTCCACCTCCTCTTCTCTCTCCTCCTCTCTCTCCATCTCCTCTTCTTCCCTCTCCTCCAGGTATCACTCACTCCATACAACTCCAGCCCCTTTCCCCCTCCCCATTCCCGCACACCTGTTCCATCCTCTTCGAACCCGTTCCATCATGTTCTTCGGCATTGGCGCCACGGAGTACTGCATGAGTTATCCTTCGACCCATTGGCGTGTGATTGGCAGCTCGACCTTCTTCAGCCCTTTGTGCAGAACCTTCAGGTACTTTGTCCTTTGTACCGGGGAGACCTTCGAGGGCCCTCCTCCTCGGCGCGTCTTCTGGAGCGATGGACTTCGAGGATGAGTTGGAGGATAAACAATATATTCAAGATTCATCTCGATCTTTCTTTCGAGTCCTCAAGAAGCCGTCGATTTTTTTTTCAAGGCTGTTTAATGCATCAGGGAAGTTTACCCATGAATTATACGGTTAATTTAGTTTTATCAGATCTCTGGTTGTGTAATTTATATATTCATTCTCATGCAAGCTCACAGACATGCACACGCACGCACGCACACACACACATATGCGTACACAAAAACACACACACACAAATACACACGCAAAAATAAACACACACACATACACACACATTCAAACATACAGACACACACACACACAGACACACACACACACACACACACACACACACATACACACACACACACACAGACACACACACACACACACACACACAGACACACACTGACACAGACACACACAGACACACACACACACACACACACACACACACACACACACACACACACACACACACACATCTATTATACATACAACATATATATATATATATATATATATATATATATATATATATAATAATCATCATCATGATCTGTTTATTGGGTATGGCACCATTACTGCTGGAAATATACATCCTACAAGATCATAACTATGACAGTGAAAATATGTTATTTGTAGCATAAAAAAAAACAAAACAGTAAGTTGAGGAATAGGTGTGTATTAGAATAATATCAATTCTTGTTGTTGATTAAGTCCACATATGTCAGTCAGTATGGGGCTCTTCTTATACCGACTGGTGCGTGCTCTGATCGGCTTGATGGTACTATGGTGCCGCACCTGCAGCCGTGATCGTGGTACCTGTGGAGGTAGCAGGTTCCGGTGCCGAGGAAGTTTCACTAGGGTGACTGAAAACGACCTCAGACTCTGAAGATAGTGGTCAGCAAGGGTGGATAGTCCTAGTGTGGTGAGAGCGTGCTGATAGGTGGTGTATTCTTTGCTAAGGATTGTACGACAGGCTCTTTTCTGCACTTTCTCCAGCTGTCGCTGCTGCGTGATTGTGAGTGAGGAGGTCCAGGAGGGTGATGCGTATATCAACTTGGGTAAAATGAAGGAAGTGTTGATGGTCTTGAGATCTTCAGCCTGAGCCCCTAATGAACTCAGTCGACGCAGCATGTACACGTTGTAGGAGGTTGCCCTGACGGTGTTGGCGGTGTTCTCCTTCCAGGTTAACTTATTGTCGATGGTTATCCCCATCAGCTTAGTTGACTGGACCACTTGTAGGGGTTTGCCGTCAATTGTCAGCAGGGGAGGGGGAAGAACGTCATTGCAGGTGTGGAAAAGCATTACCACAGTTTTCTTGTGGTTGATGGAGACTATGTTGTGCACTGTCCATGTGTGTAGCTTGCCCAGCGTGTTCTGCAGTGGGTCGTAGTTCAGGTCATTGCTGGACACAGGGATCCCCGCCGTGCAGTCATCAACATATTTGCACCTGTGCTGTGTGCCTCCCAGGGCATCGTTGATGAGTATCAGGAAACACAGTAGCCCCATTCTTGTTCCCTGTGGTACCCCACAGGATAGGTGCTGGACTGCAGAGACGTGTCCTTGATATCTGACAGCTTGACAACTGTCCGTCAGGAAGTCGGATAGCCAAGCCACCAAGGAGGTGGGAAGGCCAAGGTGGATGGCTTTGGTGATGATAGTGGTATGAACAACAAAATCGAAGGCTTTCTTAAAGTCAATGAACGCCACTGCAAGTGAAGTCTTGCGCTGCTCGAGATTTTTTTAGATAAAGTCAAGGAAGTTGATAAGATAGTGAGTGGTGGAGGATGTTTTCACGTTGCCAAAACGGCTGGAGATCAATGAATTTGCTGACTTTGTAGTATGCCCACTCGAAGAAAAATCCTCACAAATAAGACTAGGAATGGGAGTGATAGTAATGGGTCTGAGATCACTAAAGGATTGGGGATTGGAAGATTTGGGGATGGGAGTAATGAAGCCTGTCTTCCAATCCGTGGGACATTTGCTCTGCTTAAGTGAGGCATTGATTATTGAACAGATCGGGATGGCAAGTTCGCGAGCAAATTCACGATAAAGTTTGATGGGTAAGTCTACGGGTGTAGAGGACAGCTTTGACTTGATGCTAGCGAGCTTATTGGCAACCTGAAAAACATGTACTGTGGGAGAGGGGGGAAGGGGAAGGGAGGAAGGCAGGGAGGAGAGAGAAGTCAATACCGGGCAACGTTTTGCAGATGGATAGGAAAAGGTAATTTAATTGCTCAGCCGCAAGGTCTGGTGAAAATTGTGACAGGAGGGGGATGTCAGATGCCTGCCTCATACCACACAAGCTTTTGACCCTGCTAAACCACAGGCTGCTGTTCTGCTGTAAGTGCTTGATCTTGTTGGGGTAGTATACATATATATATATATATATATATATATATATATATATATATATATATATATATATATATATATATATATATATGTGTATATAAGTATATATACGTAAATTATATATATATATATATATATATATTTATATATATATGTATATATGTGTATATAAGTATATATACATAGATTATATAATATATATATTTTATATATATATGTATATATATGTGTATATAAGTATATATACATAAATTATATAATATATATTTATATATATATGTATATATGTGTATATATGTATATATATGTATATATATATATATATATATATATATATATATATATATATATATATATATATATATATATATATTGTATTTAATTATTCAATTGCAAATGCAGTCTCATCATATCCATGCAAGAGCCAAATATAGGCATCAAAGGGAATCACACTTAAATCTGATGATTTGCTTCCTGGAGATAATCCTGTTATTTTTCTTCGACTTGCGTCCGGGTTCCCCGAGGTTGACTGCTGAAGTTGAGTTCCTCTTGATTCCACTTTTTTCTCCTCTGTTTTGTGGGTATTCCCCCAAATGTTCTTGAAGGCATATCTATGACTCTGGATGACACAAATGGGGGAGGCATCTGCCCTTTCGAAAACTGACTCTGAGGAACCTTCTTATATTGAGGAGCTTTACCAGCTTGTGAGGTCTGCTTGCTACTTCGAAGCATCTTCGCACACGTAAGGAAGTGTTTGAGGAACCTCTAAAACAAGCTCCTATGGGGTATTTAGACGGCCAAACGGTTTGACAAACCTGGTTTGTCAAACAAGTGTTTGAAGTGATGTTTGACTGTGTGAATAGGGTATTTGGTTGTCAAACACGTTCGACAAACGTGTTTGACGACCAAATACCCCATTCACACGATCAAACATCACTTCAAACACTTGTCTGACAAACCGGGTTTGTCAAACTGTTTGACCGTGTAAATGGCCCTTAAGACGTGGCACAGGAAAGTTGAGGAAAGGAGAGTCTTGCTCTTCTTCATTTCATGACCTATCCTCTCTCCTAACTGGTTCTTCATCTCTCTGTTGTCGTTGACTATGTTCCTCCTCGTGGAGTCTGGTTCTATCTTCCGGACATCTTGTA
>NC_134783.1:16236439-16238939 GCF_046742065.1 Oratosquilla oratoria
GACGTAGCGTGATTCATGATACCGCAACGGAGACGGAACTGTATGGAGATGGCCACAGGCGGCTTGAGTGTGTGTGTGTGTGTGTGTGTGTGGGTGGGGTGAATATGTGGGAATGGGTGTGTGTGGGTGGGTGGACATTTAGGAATGTGTGGGCGTAGGTACGGATACGGTAGATAGATATGTATAAACAGAGACGTTGTGGTGGAAATAGGTTTGATTCGGGACATGGTAGTGTGAGTGTGTGAGTAATATAGGTAATAGATACAGGTTTCTGTAGGTGGATGGGATGAAGATAGATGGGTGAGGAAGTTGAGATGGAGATGTGGATTGAGAATGAAGACATGGTATCTTAGGTGTAAATAGAATATCTGGAATATAAATTTGGGTGAATGTGGGCGTATATGGGTCAGAAATATGTGAGCGTTTTCTATTTTCTAGATATAATTAGACGTTTGATTAGGTTGTTAGGGGATGGGATTAGGTTATATTGGGTTAAATGAACACTAGAAACATGTTTGTAAAAGTGGGAGTGACTGGGAATTAAGATGGGCGAAGGAGGTGGGTTTGATGGATTGTGGGATTATGGGTAACCACAAGAGACATATACCTGTAGATGTAAATAATGTAGGTTAAGTAGCCAATTATAATTTTATTTTATTTATTATTTTCCTACCTGATTATTATCTTCTGTAACCCCCAGAGTCACAGTCTTCTGTAAGGGCGATCTTGTCACACAAGTACCCTCGTCTGTCACCCTTATGGGCTTTTTCCAATGAGTTTCGTATTCACATTTGTAGAATATATCCTTCTCTCGGTGTCCGAAGGGTTCCATGACGAAGTACGTTACCGATGCAACTCTAAAGCGTCTCCAATGAAAAAGTGATACACAAGAAAGAAATCGAGTGATTAACCTTTGGAGCGCCGGTCAGAAGTGCTATTCATTACACCACCACTGCCCCATTCAGCCTTTGCAAACAGGATGGGGAATGGGGAATGGGAAATGGGGGTACAAAATTATAGATATACAGTGACTGATGGATTATTATTTTTTTTTTTTTACTAAGCTACGCTCATATCCTCTTGATAGTGAAAAGACGAAAGGAAAGGCTGTTTTTTATTTTCTATTTTTTTTTTTTTTTACAAAACACTTCAAAAACTGTCGTGTCTCTGGGTATCTTTCCGAGAGGCCGTAAATATGTGTAAATACAAAGAATTTTAATAGACGATGGAGAAGATGAAAAAATAATGATGAATGTGATGACGTTTCAATAGTCAAAGAAGACAAGTTTGGTTGCATGTGTACATAAATACATGTGTATGTGTATACATACATAGATGCATACATACATACATGCATACATGCATGCATTCATACATACATACATACATACATATATACAAATATATACACATATATATGTGCTTACATACATACATACATACATACATACATATATACATACATATATACATACATATATACATACATACATACATACATATACATAGATATAGGCACATGCATATGGGCATACATACATACATACATACATACATACATATAGGCACATACATATGGGCATACATACATACATATATACATACATACAAACATACATACATACACACATACACACATGCATACCAACATGCATACATACATACATACATACATACATACATACATACATACATACATACAAACATGCATACATACATACATACATATATACATAAATGTAGACACACATATGTGCATACATACATACATACATACATACGTATATACATAAATATATGCACACATATGTGCCTACATACATACATACATACAAACATGCATAAATACATGCATTCATACATGTGTACATACATACATCCATATATATTTATATACATACATACATACATACAAGAAGTATACAAGTCTGATGACAGACAATTAAGCAACAAAACGGGGTGCAGGTGAGGAGGAATTGACTCAAAAGCTGATGGAAGGCGAGCGTGATAGACACTGAAGAGAGGATTGAATACAAATTGACAAGGAACGGGGGAGCAAGAATGACCTCAGATAACCTTGCTCAGGTCCATGAAGCGAAGCTGACCTCCCCTTCTCTTACATCTCCTCCTCCTCGTCCTCCACCTGCTCCTCCTCCTCCTGCTCTTCCTCCTCCTTCTCTGCTTCCTCCTCCACCTCCTCTTCCTACTCCTACTCTTCCTCCTTCACCTCCATCTCCTCCCCTTCTCCTCCTCCTCCACCTCTTCCTACTCCTCTTCCTCCTTCATCTCCATCTTCTATTCCTCCTCCTCGTTCTCCTCCCCCTCCTCTGCTTCCTCCTTCACCTCCTTTTCCTTCACCTCCATCTCCTCCTTCTTCTCCTCCTCCACCTCCTCTTCCTACTCCTCCTCTTCCTCCTTCACCTCCATCTTCTTCTCCACCTCCACCTACACCTCTTCCTACTCCTCCTTCACCACCTTCTTCCCCTACTTCATCTATTTC
>NC_134783.1:16251439-16256439 GCF_046742065.1 Oratosquilla oratoria
TAAAATTTTCACGATTTTATTCACACACACACACACACACACACACACACACACACACACACACACACACACACACACACACACACACACACACACACACACACACATTATATATATATATATATATATATATATATATATATATGTATATATATGTATATATATGTATACCTCTGTCAAGATTGTTTTTGGCAGTATTCCTGTACTCATTTGTTTCTTAGCAACTTTATATAAAAAGTTCAAGGAATACCCGATTAGACTTTGGATTTGATACTGAGAGAAGCGCTGATTATTGGAGGAAAATTAGTTTAGGTCGTCGTAGCCATTGAACCCTCTTCAGCTAAACATACTCAAGGTCAAAGGGGAGAGTTGGTGGAAGAGGAAACAGAAAAGGAAACGAGCAAAGTAAGGGGGAAAGGAATGAGGAAATGGAAGAGGAGGAGATAGAGTAGTAGAAAGAGGAGAGGTGGAGGAGGAGGAAGAGTAGCAGGAGGAGATGTGGAGTAGGAGGAGGAAGAGAAAAAGAAGCAGGAGGAAGATGGAGAGAGAAAAGGAGGAGGGGGAAAGAAGGTGAAAGAAGAGGAGATGGCAGAGGAGGAGGCGGAGGAGGAGGCGGAGGAGGACGTGGAGGATGCAGAAACGGAGGAGGAGGAGGAAGGAAAAAGAACTGTAAAGAAGGGAAGGGAGAGGAGGAAAGAAGAGGAAGGAATGCAAAGAAGGGAAGGGGGAAGAGAAGGTGAAAGGTAAAAATAGGAGGATTAGGAAGAGGAGTATGAAGAACAGAAACAGGAAAATAATAATCAAAAAGAGGAAGAGAATACGAAAGCTTTTATGAGGAAGAGGTAAACTCATCTAGAAAACAGTTCATGGAATTTGAAATCAGGATTCGAACCCCCCATAACGAGTTCAAACTTCGAATTCCGAAACACGGATCCCGAATTCGAACATCGAATTCCAAATTCGAATCTCGTCTCCAAGATTCGAACCCCACGGTCCAATCTTGAATCTTGGTCTCAGGTTCGAAACTTGAATGGTCGAAGCTTCGAGTATCGAGTTCAAATCTCGCCCGTCTTCTCCCGCTCTCCCTTGGTCGTCACCTCCCCTCAATCAATTTCCTCTGCCATCCACGTCGTCTCCCCTCATTTTCCACCATTCCTTTCTATTCTCGACGCACAGTTCGTAAGCCATTCTCATATTGGTGTGTGTGTAATACACACACACACACACACACACACACACACACACACACACACACACACACACACACACACACACACACACACACACACACACACACACACACACATATATATATATATATATATACATATATATATATATATATATATATATATATATATATATATATATATCATACATACATATACCAAGGCTTTTTCCCCCTTACAAGGGAGGTAGCCAAAAAGGGAAAGGCATAAAAAAATTCCACCCATTCCATCCCTGAATACACTCCACACCCCTCCACCCTCCCTCTTATCTGAGCACCTCCTGGATGACGGGTCATCCATGCACCTTCTCCACTGCCCTGGGTCAGAAGCAGTGTCGCAAGACACAGCACATCCACAGCAAGGCCGCTTCATTAAATCGGCGACCCCCCCTCTCCGTTCCCCCATTGCATAAAAGGAGAGGACGGGGAGAAATCCCTTCGGGCTGCGTCAACTTTTGCTCACACATACTACCTCACCCCCCCCCCGCCCATTCCACCTCATGCAATCACAACATCATCCATATACAACCATTCTCCATTCACCCCTGTCTTCTGTCCTCTCCCATCCTTCCTCAACAGACATTCCCCTCTTCCCCAAAGCCCCCTTCACCCCATCCATCCACCTCATCCTAGGACGTCCCCTCATGTTCACTCCCTCCACATCTGCCTTCCATACCTCTTTTACTAGTCTTTCTTCACTCATTCTTTCCATGTGTCCAAACCATTCTCATATTCTTTCTCCCAGCTCCTTTTCCACCCCTGTTCTCCTCCTCACCTCCTCATTTCTCACTCATATATATATATATATATATATATATATATATATATAAATATATGTATATATATACACAATGGTAGCGGAAAGTTTGGGCGCAAAATTACAGGCGCCCAAACTTTTAGTTAAACTCAAAACACACAAAAAAAAAAAATCTCGATTTCCAATCAAACGTTTACCTATTTTTAAATGTTAGCATCTGTATCGTTATTTAGACGAGACAATAAGCACCACTTGGCAACTCAATTTAGTCGCTATCGGGAGCACGTGGTATCAGTTTGTAAACATCTCTCACGTTTACTAGTCGATTTTTTGCGGTGATTTCTATTTTTGTGCCTCGATATCTCCGTAATGGGAAGTGGTAAAGAGCAGGGAAGAGACACAATTGTTCCTATTATAACCTTCTATAAGGAGGGTTATAAATGTAAAGATATAGCCGCTCGTGTGGGAATTGGAGTGTGGCAAGTGCATAAGCAGGCCAAGAAATTTCGAGACGGAGTTGACGCCATTCCTACCCCCTAAGCCTTGCTGTGGTCGGACAAGGGAGGTATAAAATTGTATATCTAAGGCTATTAGGAGGCAGTTGGATAAAGATCCAACACTCACAGCTCAGAAACTGAAGGAAAATAACCCTACACTGCTGAGGGACGTAAGCGGCCGTAGTCCCATATGACAACTCAGTTACCGTCAAGGCACAGTTGAGTGAAGGTGTGCACTGTTTGACCGTCGCATTGATAATGACTGAGCAAGTAGATGAGCTAATCTGTGTCAAGTTTTGCTGCAAACTTGAATATTCGTCAGCGGAAACTATTCTAATGATTTAGAAGGAATTCCAGGATTACTCCATGAGTGAAGCATAGATAAAGATGTGGTACAAACGCTTCAAAGAAGGCTGAGAATTTGTCGAAAGTGATCCACGTTCTGGTAGGCCTTCAACAAGCAGAACACCCGAAAATGTTGAACGAGGGAAGACTGCAATCAATGAAAATCGGCGATTGGCAGTTCCAGAATTAGAAGATGATCTTGGTATCCCGCGGACAAATCTTTCAGAGATTTTGACGGAAGATCTTGGCATGACACGCGTGGCGACAAAATTCGTCCCGCGTCTCCTGTCCCATGAACAGAAGGCATTTCGTGATAGAACTTCACAGAACATGCTTCAAGCTGCTACAAATGACTCAAATTTCATGAAACAAGTAATAACCGGAGATGAGTCGTGGGCCTATGGCTATAACCCAGAAACAAAAGCCCAGGGACACTGGGAGAAGTGAGGTCAATGCAACAGTCAAACAGTACATACCACTCAATTGTGTCTGGCCGGTAACTGAGTTTTCACATGGGACCTTGGCCACTTACGCATGCGCAGTAAGGTCTTCTGTTAGTGTCCGCCAACTTTTGTTACGATTACACTACCAGTGCTGCAAATATTGATAATGGTTGGATACTTTCCGGACATACCTCGTATTATATATATATGCTTGTAACCACGAGGAAAATAAAGATCGGAATACTGAACGTTTTCGTCTATTAAGACATTTTCAAAGTACATAGTGTCACAACAAAGAATAACTTAAATATAATATAGAAACAGGAGAGGACACACAACGTAAATACGAAAGGAATATCATACAAAGAAACGAAAAATAAAAACAATAAATAAAATGGGTGACAATTGAAACAGGTGAAAAAATGTCACACGACATAAACCATAAGGATGACCAATGACAAGGTGAAAAACAAAACAAAAAACATTCAACATAAAAGATAATAACAAGAAATAAGAAGGGTGACAATTGACACATGTGATTCAACATAAAGATTGACTTACAAAGAAACAAATTATATACATATGCATACATACATATAAAATGGAAAATAATAATAACAAGAAAAAATAAATAAAAATGGATGACAGATGACACAAGTGAAAAAAGGTCACACAAGATGGCTAAGGCGGAGCTTTGGGACATTGTCCTACAATTTGGTTAATCACAAAATTATCTAATTTAAAAAGACCAGTGCTTAAATTAAGATTTTCATTAAAAGTTTTTTTAATGATACACGATTCAATTATATTTCTTATCAAATAAGAATTACTTGAAACAATTTCTTGGGAATTGTCCCAATCAATGCAGTGATTATAGTCTCTAATGTGAGCAAAAATCCCACTTGAAGATTGGCCATTACGGACACTATACTTATGCTGGTTCAATCTAAGTTTTAATTCTTTGCCAGTCTGGCCAATGTAACACGAATTACAATTCTTGCACGGGATAGAGTAGACGCACCCCGCCGAATTATTCGGTGAATTCTTGATAAGAAGTTCTTTGATAGTATGGTTCTTAAACACAACATTAACATTAAACATCTTAAGGAAACGAGGGAGTTTTACCAAATTAGGATGAAAGGGAAGAACCAAAAGATTCTTTTTATTAAAAGGATCTTTTGGGGAACAATCAACATAGGACTTCTTGGCCTTATGTTGTGATCTAACTATCATATGATTTGGGTATCTCAAGTTTGATGCTATTTCATAAATCTTTTTTATTTCTTCATCTAAAAATTCAGGACTACAAACTCTAAAAGCTCTAAGAAACATGGAGGTAAAAACTGATATTTTTGTGTTAAGGTGGTGAGCAGAATAATAGTGAACATATGAAAGAACGTTAGTTGGTTTACGAAAAACATCAAACCTGAAGTACCTTTCTTTTCTGTGAATAGTAACATCTAGAAAGGGTAATTTGTTCTCTTGTTCTATCTCAATTTTAAATTTTATAGAAGGTACTAAATTGTTTAAACTAACTAAGAAATTATCCAAGTTGTGAGCAAGTGGCCAAATGCATAGTATGTCATCGACATACCTGTACCAAATAACATTACGTGGAAGAATACGAGACAACAACTCCCTTTCAAAAAATTCCATGTACAAATTACTCAACAGAGGAGACAAGGGATTCCCCATAGCCATCCCAAATCTTTGTACATAGAACTTTCCAT